>NW_022985031.1:617461-770420 GCF_010015815.1 Dothidotthia symphoricarpi CBS 119687
GGGGAGGGGTCGTGGTTGGTGTCAGCCGACATGGTTGGTGAAACGGAAACGGGTGGTACGCGTTGGATTCACCCTGCCTTGTCTCCTGCCCGATGCAAGGCAACGTGGGGAATGTGTCGCACAGGGCAATCTGGCAGTCTGACTACCTACCTTGTCTGACCATTTCCCCTTTGCGGGGCAAAGGGCGCCCTTATATGGCGTCTATTTTACCGCGTATGCTGGTTTGCGGCGTTGCGCTCCCGCGCGTCCTTGTACCCGCTTCTCTGGGTCGTTCATGAATCATTCACTCCTCATGTTTCCTCGCAACGTCGGATTCTGGCAGAGAGCATCATCGTGTTCCGCCTCGTGGTATCTACATGGTTGCGCTTCCTAGGTGATGTGCATACATGCATGCCGCACGACATGGAGAGTGCATGCAGCGTACCGCAAGGCGTTCAACATTCACCCTGCCAGCCGGTGGTATTACCGCATGCGTCTTGCCTTGCAGCACAGTAGCGCGCCGTTGATCATATACCAGTATCAACATATATCTGACATGCATATTCGCGATATAACAGCAGCCGTTCTCGCCCCTGTCAGCGTGAATGCCTCAATAATTCTCCCTACATGCGAATCCACAGCAGAAGTAGTCCACCAAGCGCGCATTCATGCGCTGTTCTTCCATCCAATAGGGATCTAACGCGCGTCTGCGGCGGGACCATGGAGTCGGGATCGACGACGCGCAAGGGCGCCCCTGTTGTCTTGCTTGCCGCGGCTTTTGTGGCGTATTTATTCGCGCTGGCTGTTTATCGCTTGTACTTGCACCCGTTGCGCAAGTTCCCGGGGCCGAGAATCGCGGCGGTGTCGACGCTGTATGAGGCGTATTTTGAGATATGGCTGAATGGGCAGTATTCGAGGGAGATTGCGAGGCTGCATGATTTGTATGGTGAGAGATTGCGTTGTTGATGATGATGAAGTTGTAAATATCGACTTGCGGAGATTGGTTTGCTGATGAATTCACAGGACCCATCATCAGAGTCACGCCGAATGAACTGCATATTCGCGACTCCCGCTTCTTCGACGAGTTTTATGGCAAGAATCTGCATCTCGATAAGGAGGGGTGGGATGTGAAATTTGGGTCTGAGGGCGGCGTGCTCACGACGGTGAATGCAGCGGTGCATAAGCGGCGCAGAGCAGCATTAAGCCCCATGTGCGTATCTCCCCTCCCCAACCCTATTCCCCAGACTGATTCATGTTGTAGGTTTTCCCGCCGCTCAATCCTTGACCTCATACATATCATCCACCGGCACATCGACACGCTGTCCGCGCGCCTACGGGAAGCCGAAGCCCGCAAGGAACCAATCAATCTGACTCTGGCGTTTCCTGCTCTAACGGGAGATATCATCATGGACTATTTCTTCGGGTTTAATTATGCCCAGCTCAAGCATCCGGAGTTTGAATCGTTTCATGAGGCGTTTGTCAAGATTGGGGGGACGGGACATGTCGCGACGCAGATACCGTGGATCTACCCCGTGAGTTTGGGACGAGAAGAGGGATAGATAGGGATGAAGAGCGCTGACAGAAAAGCAGATCATGAATAGTATCCCAGACTCAATCACCACCTGGCTCCAACCGGCCGCGAAACCAATCCTCGACTTCAGACGAGTACATCACTCACACCCCTTCCCCACCACTCCCCACCCACTAACCCCCCCCCCTCACAGGACCAACGCACCCTAATATCCCGCACCCTCAACGGCGAAACCCTAAAAACCAACGACGCAAAGCGCACCGTCTTCCAAGCCCTCCTCTCCTCGTCCCTCCCCGCAGAAGACAAAACACCCCCCCGCCTCGCGCAAGAGGCGCAAATCATCATCGGCGCCGGCGTAGAAACAACAGCATTCACCCTCACAATCGCAGCCTACCATATCATCCACACGCCACACATCTACGCGCGCCTGCACGCCGATCTCGTCGCCGCCTTCCCCGACGCAACCGCTCCCATGGATCTGCATACCCTGGAGCAAATACCTTACCTGCGCGCTTGCATCACAGAAGCGCTCCGTCTGTCGTACGGCCTGAGCGCAAGGAACCCGCGTACCCGCAGAACGCAGATGGTGTATGGCGACTGGATTGTTCCGGCGGGGACTTGTGTTGTACGCCCTCCCCCTCCCCCCTACTTCCCCCCCTAACCTCCCCCCAAACAGTCAATGACCATCCCCACCGTCTCCCACGACGAGACCCTCTTCCGCGACTCCCACACATACTCACCCGAGCGCTGGCTCGACGCGCCGCACACGGCCGACGGCGTCCCGCTCGAGCGCTTCATGGTGTGTTTCGGGCGCGGGACGCGCGCGTGTCTGGGCGTGAATCTCGCGTGGACGGAACTTTACCTTGCGCTTGGGGCGTTGTTTCGGAGGTTTAAGTTTGTGCTGTATGAGCCTGATGTGAGGGATGTGAGGGTTGGGCATGATTTTTTTATTCCGGTGGCGTGGGTGGGGGGGAAGGGGGTTAGGGCTTGGGTTGAGAGTGTGGGGTAGAGAGGGGGGAGGGCTTTGAGATGGGGGGGTGGGGGGGTGGAAGACTGGACATGATTGGGAGATGCTGAGAAGAGATGTGTGAGGTGGTAGCTAGGAGATATGATATGTGGATATTGCGTGTCACGTACGCAAAAGGGGGAAACACTCCTGTGGCTGCTAGAAAGTCTAATAGTACACGCCGCTGCGAAATCATCTGGTGTCAAAACGAGCTCGTTACGGTGCAGAAATGGAAACATTACAACTACCTAAATTAACACAACTCGTCAGTAGACTTTGCGTAAAAAGACACATAAGAAATCCCCCATAGTAAACATACACAGCGTACATCCAGCGCATAACCAACAAACCCCTCTCCACGACTCTCCACCTACGCCCCCCTAACAACATCCTCATACCTCGGCGGCGGCTCCTCACCACCCATCCCATCTTCACTCCCCCGTCGCTGCTCATACTCAGCCTCCCTCCTCACCTCGGCGCTCTTCCGCTCACTCCCCAACACATACCCACCATTCTGCACCGCCCCCGCACTACGCTCCCCAGCCTCATGTTCCTAAACCCACATCAGCACGCACCAAAAACACAAACCCGCATTACATACCAGCGCGCGTTTCTTCGCCATACGACTCTCTTTCTTCTCGCTAATCTTGCGGCTGAGGGATTCGGCGCCCAGACCGAGGCCCACGGCGAGGAGGGCGGCCATTGAGCGGGGTGGGGTGGGGGACTGGGTCGATGTATTGGGGTGGCGGTTGGCTTTGGATGAGCAGCAGGATTGTCGGGTTGGAGGGGTGGTTTGGGTGCGGCTGCGGCACATGGTTTGGTGAGTTGGGGTTTTGGGGGGTATGTGGTGGGTTTGTGGTGTGAAGTGAAGTGATGGGATGGGATGGGATGTTTCTCAAGGCGGATTACTTACCTTTTTATACACGAACTTTCTTTGAAGTGGGTTTTATTGACGGCAAGTACGCGGTGGGAGGATAGTTGATACGGACGTAAGATTCTACTAGAGAAGGAAATTATGATCGTGGAATCTGGGTTGTGAGTTTGTGTTGTAGTTGTGCCGACGGGGTGGTGTTGGGGTCGTTGTTACGGCCGAAAGTCCATGACGTACGGTGTAGTGTGGCGATGATTGGGCGTGGCGTTTGTCACAACGGCGTATACAGACGTGTGGAGGAGGAACTTGAGGAATAAAGAAATTGTAAACTTAAATCTGATGAGGTGTTAGAGCGATGTAGTTTCTTTGAGATGGGCGTTGTGTGTGTTTCCTCGGCGTCTGGGGTAAGTATGAATATTTCGTAGACATGCAGCTATGCGACATACCGGAGCGCAGCATAACTTTATATCGTGATTAGAGGTCTACATCAAACGGGCCGGGTTGCCGTCATTGTCAGTCTGCAGCGGATATACCATCTAGACGTTACGGATCCCCTTCGCTCCTATGCACTTGTTGTCTGTGCACCACCGAAATACTGGTGAAAGAGGGCACGGCGTTATCTACATCTCAAGCTTCAACATAAAAAAGAATCGACAATCACGATAGGGACATGAGCGTAAAAAGCAAGGGTGAAATTAATGGTAACGTTGACATACTGTCAACGAAGCTAGCGATGGTGATAAGATATATAGGCGTCAAAGTCATCGTCTCGTCGTTCGTGATATAAGTCGTGTTATGAAAAGCCGTTTTGCACGTGAAAATGAAATCTTGGCCAAACTCGAAATCCACCCTAGAATGCATCTCCATGTGAAGACGCTTATTGTTGAGAAACGTATTGACCAAGGGAAGTGGGTATTGGAGGGTGATGGTTCCGTCTTCCCACCTATCCCTCAATGCTTGCATAATGTTCATGTCGAACAGTCTTTCCGGATCATTGGCCACATTGTCTTCAATGCGAATGGCCTGTTAGGGAAGGGCGAATATGCCATCCCAGAGTTCGCGCACCAGCTTGATTGGTTTTAGCATCCAGTCCATAAAATCGAAAGGGTCCAAGTGATATGGATCGTCCGAATCATAGGAATGATTGAAAGAATGCGGAGCATTCTCCGCTAAACCCATCCAAGGATGCGGTGTATGAGGATTCTACAACTCATCCCTAACGCGCTGTGTAGCCTCTGTAGCGACACTTGCAACGCTGCTAGCAGCTTCCTCGATGCTCTTACTTCCGCTCGCGTACATCTCGCTGATCCTAGAGTTCGCAGCTTCGACAGCAGCAGCGATCCTGTTGCTCGCACTCTCCATAGCACCCTGCTCGGGGCCGTAGACAGCAGAGCTGATGGCCGAATAGGCGTTGTCTGCGTTCTCGCCAGCCACAGAAGCCACCGAGCTGTAGACACTTCCGGCGCCGCTGGTGACCGAAGCAGCATACGCAGTGGGAGTGGGTGTTCCGAAGATAGCTTGACTGATGGCAGCCTGGGCATTGGCAGCAGCAGCAGTAAAGCTGTCCTGGGCCTGTTGAGTGCCGTAGACATACTCACTAACCTGAGCCTGAATGGATGCATATGCGCTGGATACAGACTCGCTGGCTTGCTCGGCTGCACCCTTGGGAGTACCGTATACGGCGATGGAAGCACTCTCGAGAGCCAAATCAATCGATGCGCTAGCTTGGCTGAGAATAGTCTCAATGGCTGCGGGAGGCGTGAAGATGGAGCTGACAACCGATGAAGCGGAAGCGTAGACGTCTGCAGCAGCCTCAGTCGCGGACTCGAAGCTCTCGCCAGCGTATGAAGTAACAGACTCAATGCTCTCGCCAGCGTATGAACTAGCAGCTTCGAAGTTCTCACTGGCGTAGGATTGAACCGATGACACAGCTGCCGGAACGCCCGTGTAGTAGGCAGAAGCAAAACGGTTCATGACACTGTCCGTAAAGTCCGGCTCTTTTCCGATGACCAGCTCAGAGATCAGAGCTTGAACATCAGCGTATTGCTGAGCAGCCTTCGCAGTGGCTTGAGCACCGTATTCGCCGGCTTGTGAATAGATCGACTCTGTCCAAGGTGTAGGCTGTCCGTAAACTTGAGTGCTAGCTTTGGCAATCAGTGCTTCCCAGTTCACACTAGCCTGAGATGCGACCGACTCAGTCCATGGAGTCTCAGAGCCAATAACACCAGAGCTGACTTGGGAAGCTAAAGACTCAGCGCCAGCCTGGACGTTCGAGGCCACAGCTTGCGCAGACATAGAAGCACCAGACGCGGCGCCGGCGGCGTTTGCGGACGCTGCAGACGCAACAGACGCGGCAGATGCAGACGCCACGGAGGCCAGAGATTCTACTGTACCCTGCTTAGGACCATAGACACCGGTTGATGCGGCGTCCACAAATTCGGAGTAGCGGGCATGAGCAAGTCCGATAGCCTCGTAATATTGTCGGCGGGCACCATCAAGGGCAGGTGTAGGCTTGGACGAGAACTGGGCGGAAGCCTGACTGATACCCTCTGACAGTCTGGATGACGCGATGGAAGATACCGACTCAAAATAGCCTTGAGTAGGACCAGCTGCGTAGCTCTTGACTGAGTTGGTGTACTGGAGCGCGGCTTGCAACCGGTCGCTGGCAGCGGCGACAGAATCAGAGTAGGCTTTCTCGAACATCGACAACATCGTCTCATGAGCGGGTTTTGGTGTTCCTGAGACAATCTGCGACATTTGGGACTTCGCGTTCTCAAGTTGCTCACTTGCGAGACGCACGGCCTCATTATAACGGGAGCTCGCTCCAATCTGCACGGTCTGGAAGATCGCGGTGGGTGTAGGAGTGCCGTAGATAGCGTACGACGCACTAAGACAATTAGTTGTGCAATAAAGGAGTTGCAAAGTGACTTACGCGGTAACTGCCTGAGCAAATTTCTCAGATGCGACACTGGTCGCGCTCTCGATAGGCTGTTGCTCGGTACCGTACAAGATGCTTGAAGCTGCGGCCATGGCCTTGACGTATTGCTCGTTAGCGAGGGAAGTGGCAGATTCGACGGTTCCCTGCGTGATGGATGGGCCCAGCAATGCTTCACTGACAGCTCGGCTCAGCTCAGCCGCACGATCTCCAGCGTCTGCGACCATGCCCTGGAGCTTTGCTGAGTAGGTCTCATCGTCACCATCGTCGAGAACTTGGTCGAAGATAATTTCTCTGGCTTGAACCATCACTTGTGCGTTTACTCCGCCCCAGACTTTCTTGGGCGATGCAGTTGCGGCGTGAACTTTCTCGTCAACAACTTCCTTTGCCTGTTGAGCTACGCTTTCCACTTTCTCAGCGACTGCTGAAGCCGATGATGACGCTTGGGAGAGCACGCTCTCCGCAAGTGGAGTTTCTGAGCCAACAACAGCTACGGAGATCGCGGAAGAAGCGTCGGAGAACGCACTCTGGACTGAGGATGCAACGCTTTCCGTAGCTGGGGTCTCGCTTCCCAAAACAGCTTCGGAGGCTGCAGAAGCCTGAGATGAGACCTTGGCAGATGCATCAGAAAACACACTCTTCACGGAGGAAGCGGCGCTCTCAGAAACCGGTGTCTCGCTCCCTAGAATTGCCTCCGAGGCTTGAGACGAGGCTTTTTCAACGTTCTCGACAACCTGTTGAGCAGCGTTGTGTATGCCGACAGGAACCTTTTGGTTCGAGAAGTCGTCAGTAGTATCACCGGCCCAGATCTTCCACTTGGACACGTCTTTGAGGCGAATCAACTCATTGACCATTTTCGAAGCGATGGACATGGCCTCGTCCTCGAGGTTCTTGGCTTCTGCATGCGCGACGCGGAGACCCTCGTGTTTGGATCCAACAGATTCGACCTCGGTTTGCCACTCTGTCAGCGTTTCTCTTAGCTTGTGGTACTTTTGCCAGTCTTTGTAAGTCACACCGTCAGTCCAGGCCCAACGCATTCCAACTTCTTGGAGACCAAGGCCGTGAATCTTGTCAAGCACTTCAACGGTACTCTTGACTGCTGCCTGAACCAAAGCATCTGTTTCCTGGTCGTACGACGTTTTCCAGATGCGAACGTCTTGGGCCTTCTCTTTGACCGCGAGTCCGAGATCACGTGTCTTGGAGTCGCAGTGCTCGTAGGCTTCCTCCCGGTCCTGTTCTGTAGCGTCTTCTGGGAGTGACTTGACAGTCTGCTTGATGTACCTCTTGAGTTTCGCGACTGTCGCGTCTGCAGTCTCTTCCAGCTTGATGACCAAAGCTCGACCATGTCCTTTGACACCATTCTCTACTTGACGCTTCGTGATCTCAGTGACTCGGTGCTCCAAATCTTCAGAACCCTTATCAGCGGCCGTAGCGAACTTGGTCTGCCACTTCTCGAGGTCATCATTGAGCTTCGCCTTCAGCTCAGCGCCAGTAAGCTTGGGTTCAGCAGGCTGAGTTGCGGTTTCGGATTGGCCGTTGCCAGATGCCGTGCTTGCAGAGTTGCTGCCGATATAATCATCCAACACACTCCAGGCAGCGTTTGAAGCCGAACTCGGAGACACAGATGCAACCGATGAGCTGACGGCATTTGAAACAGTCTCGGTAGACTTCAGCACGCTGGAGCTATGAATCGGTCAGAAACAGCACGTGCAACTGCGTACTTGACTGCTTACGTTTGAGAGTCAATAGCATCAACGACGGACTCAATCTTCTGCTGATCCCGGTATCGTCCAAGGCGTTCCGAAATGCGGACGAATTGGGGCTCGACGTTGTCTCCATAGAAAACGCGGAGCTGAGGCCACACGGTCCTGAGGACGAAAGCCCAAGTAGTGTCCTTGGCAGAATGAACGTACGGGAAGACGACGTTCACTAGTGCGTGGTTGCCGTGGACCTGGGCTTGGCGTAGGTAGGGCAAGGAAGTATGGTAAGCCGGTAGGACAGAGCGATGGTAGATGTCTTCCATACTCGCCTTGGTCTGATCATAGTAGGGAGCAGCAGCTTTGGAGGCCGTCTGGACATGGGAGCTGAGATACAGGTCGTACTGTTCCTTGGCTTGTTTCTGAGCATTCTGCAGCTGGGGGCGGGCGCTCTTTTCCCAGTTGGTCTCAGCAAACTGCTTTGCGTGCTCTACCCTGTGCGCGCCGTACGTAGCATACTTTTCTTGAGCAAAGGCTGCGGCAGGAGTATAATAGCGATCGGCGTAGGGCTTGACTTTCTCGACTTGCGGAGCCACGTATGTCTGATAGTACGGATCTAAGTAGGGAGCTGCATACGACCTGACTTGGAGATAAGGTGTGCATATGCGTGGGGAAGACTCGGAAATTTGAGTGAGGGATGGCGGACACCGGAAAGCCGTTGTGATGATCATGTACCACGTTATCAGCCTGCGCAAGGTCAGTAGTTGTCAGGCCAAACCCGCCGCTTCCCAAGCCCACATACCTTGCAACCATGCTTGTCAACCCCCCCTTCTTCGCTTTTTTAGCCTTCTTCGAGCCCTTTGGTCGTACCGCAGGGCTGGAGAGTTGTGATTTCTCAACGTGGCTGCTTGCACTGCCATTGACATTGCCAGCTGAGTTGCCATTGGTGGCAGACGGCTTGGACTTCTTCGCCCGGCCGTTCATCTGGACAGCCATGATTGCGGCCTTCGCAATGAGCGGTGAGTAACAATCAGCGCTGCTCGCGTGTTATGGCAAATCCTGATTGCTGATGCTGATGCTGGGCTTCTGTGTGGGATGTTAGCGAGGAGTAGTGCAGCAGGCCTGTCTGGAGACGACGCACAACAAAAAGCTGGCCGTTGTGGTAGCGGCTGGACAACGCAGCTTCACCTAGTGGGCGATGAAGGTGAGATGGATGTGGGCTAGAGTTACTAGGCGATGCACGACCGAGCTCAGGCAAGCAGTGATGTAATTGCACGTGCAAACGGGGAAGTGGATAAGAAGATCAAGAAACGAGCCGCCATGGTGACGAGCACGCACGGCAGATCAAGTCATGAATGGGGTGGGATGGGATGGAATGGGCCGACTGTAACATCGCATCGCATCACATCCCATTGCGTCTCATCTGTGACAGTGCGTCTTTTGTGTTTTTGAGCGAAAGCATTCCAGAGGCCCTGTTTGGCGTGAGGTCGTGCCTGGCGTGTCTGGTCGCGCAGATGCATTGCCCGTTTGCGGGGTCTGTGACAGGCAAACATGTGAGAGAGATTTCTACGCGCTACACGCTACATGCCTCCAGCCTGAGAGGGCTATCCTTGCTGTCTTAAAAGCAAAGGGCCCAAGGAACCAGTTGCCGGAACAATCGTCCTAGGCCCCGCCGTCCGTGATAGTGTGTACCAGGTGGAAGGCGGCCCCGCCAAGACACGATTGAACTCGCCGTCGCCTCCACTTTCGCGCTCCACCCACTCACTCACGTCTGCCCGATTTCACGTCGACACAAGAGTGACAAACGCGTTGGGGTAGCTGTCCGGTCACTGCCTGTCCCCCATGATTCCCTGAGCCACCTCAGCGGCTCCCAGCCATAACCACCGCGCATCGTCCTGCATCATCACCTGTAGCCATTCCACATCCACTGCATCCCTACATCCCCCTCAACCATGGCGACCGAAGCTATGGCGGCCGACGCGGGGCCCTTTGACGCGGCAGACGATCTTCTCACAGAAGCAGAGAGCGACTCTCCCCACAACACGCCGTCCTCCAGTTCCGTCATGGCCGACGAAGCCGACACGTGCCGCATATGTCGCGGAGAGGGCACCGCCAAAGAGCCCTTGTTCCACCCGTGCAAATGCAACGGCAGCATCAAGTTCGTCCACCAGGAGTGCCTGATGGAGTGGCTGTCGCACACGCAGAAGAAGCACTGCGAGCTGTGCAAGACATCGTTCCGCTTCACCAAGCTATACGACCCCCGCATGCCGAACCGCATCCCCACGGCCGTCTTCATGCGCCGCGCCGCGCTGCACGTAGTCAAGATGCTCTTGACGTGGTGTCGCGCTGTCTTGGTGGGCTCGGTATGGATGGTCTTGCTTCCATGGTGCATGCGCGTCGTCTGGCGCAGCCTCTTTTGGGTCGGCGACGGAGGATGGACCAGAGATGGCTACCTCGAGCCAGCGGATAACACCGACACCTCGCCACTTTCTTCACTCGACCTAGAGGTAGTCCGTGCCGCTCTTGAGGCTGCAAAGGCCAATCGTTCGCAGAACTGGGTGGTGATGAGCCTGTTCAAGGGTAGTAAGCCTCTCGTCCTCAACGGTACCTTGGTTGAGTCGGCCAGCGAGTCACCCTTCTGGGATTTTGCGAAGCGCCTCCTATTTGGCATTCCCTACCCAGCCCCTTCCCTCACGCCGTCCTTGACAAACCAAACAGAACTCAATGCGACTTCTCCTCTCCTGACCACTCGGCATCCTTCGCTACTCTCAGACATACCTTGGTTCAATCGCTTTGAGTCGCAGACCGTCAATCGCTTCATAATCGATGTGTTCGAAGGCCTCATGATAACACTCCTGGTAGTCGTCGCATTCATCTTGATCTTTCTCATTCGAGAATGGGTTGTTCAGCAACAACCTGTCATCAATATGGTAGCACTCAACAACAATGCCGCTGCGAACCCGGCTGCAAACAATGAAGATGATGGAGACCTTCATGCTGCAGCTGAAGAGAATGAGGGTGAAGAGGACAATGAAGATGTGAATCCGGATGCTCAACAAGTCGTAGGAGATGATGTGGACGTGGACAGTGACCTGGCTACGGCCATCGACAATCCTTTCGTCAACGATGACAGCACACAACCCGAATTCAATTCGGAGATGGCCCAGGACAACGGTCAAAGGACAGTGGCGTTGGACCACGTTGTACAAAATGGAACTGGGGAGGATATGAGAAGAGCATCAGAAGAAATGTCCGAAGAAGACAAGGAACGCCTTGCCAGGGCGACGGATAACATATACCCCAATCCGGAGCAAATCGCCGATCACACGTACAATAAGACACCCGAATCAGCGGCCACTGAGCCTCGAGTTCCCACTCCAAGCAGTTCCGCGCCTCTCACGCGCTCTAGTAGCCTCCCTCAGAACTCGAGGTCTGCATCTGGAGTCGTCGAATCGGATCCATCGGGGGCTTTCCAAAGGCCAAATATGCCCTCAAGAAATCAATCGTTCATTGCGACAGAAATCCGACGCAGCTTGGAGGAAGGCACTTCATGGTCCTTCGACAACGTGCAGCAAGCGTCAGGCGATGAGGATCGTCCAGATGAGAACACGCCTGATTCTTGGGAAGACGAGGATACAGAAGATGGACCGCCCGGTCAAGAGCAGGAAATGGCATCAATTCAAGAACCCGACAGTGAACGCAGCAGTGGAAGTTGGCAACAAGTCACCAATGTCAATGTGGAAGAGACCTCTGACCAAGCGCTGGAAAGAGGGCGTCCACAAGAACCTAGTGAGGCGGAGGCTGTTCTTCACCACTTCTTGCGAGCTCCATCTGAGGATGGTCGTTCAAATGCAACATTCGAAACCACGGCAGAACCCACCTCTGAGGTCGATTTCGCATCTGACGAATCGGAACATGGTTCTGATGCCTTACCGGAACAGCCTGAACTCGAGGACCCGGAACATCAACTTCCGGCCGAGGCAGCCGCACCTTTGGCGCAAGTCCAGAACCAACAACTCGAGCCGGCAGGGCCTCAGCAACCTCTACCTCCTCCCTTGACTCGTTTCTTGGACTGGGTCTATGGTGACGTGGCTCCCGAAGTGCAGCCACCTGAAGAAGTCGCGAACGACGAACACATCGTCCGTAATCTTGCAGAAGAACCGCCTTTCGTGGCTTTTGCAGGCAATGACGTACAAGAGCCTGTTAATCCTCCAGTTCAAGACCGTGAGGTCGCTGCTGCTGTGGCTCAGGCTGCCATCGACGTCAATGAACAAGACGCAATCGAAGACGCAGAAGACCTTGAGGGCATTCTTGAGCTCATTGGCATGCAGGGCCCACTCATCGGTCTTTTCCAGAATGCTTTGTTCAGTGCAGTACTAATTTCTGCGACCCTAGCTTGTGCTGTTTGGGTTCCTTACTTGTGGGGGAAATTCATGATTCTCCTTATGGGAAGTCCTGTCGCGTTCCTTGTCAAGCTTCCTCTTCAGACAATTGCTGCAGTGACAGACTTTGTCGTGGACACGACCCTCTTCTTCGGTGGAGCATCTATCTATTGGATCTCACGATTCATCTCGATGCTAGTCACCCTCAGCACATGGGGCACGTTGTCAGGAAGTGTGGATGGCCCACTCAGCACCATCTCTGGCCCAGCTCATTCAGTTGCGTACAATGCCTTGGAGCGTCTTGGAAAGATGCTCGCGGGTTCAGCACTTTCGCCCGGCCCTGATTATTTCCAGTTCAACGCCGATTCGCACATGGCCTTGCGGAGTCTCCAAAACACCACGTCTTTCGCCCTGAATGAAACGAGCAACTTCATCGGTGCTGTTTTTGAAGAAATTGCTGCAGAATCACCATTCGGGCTTGTTTTCAGAGCGCTCGGTCAGTTGCCGCATTTCATTCAAGTTGGGCTAGCAGCACTTCTCTACGAGTGCAATGCTCTGTTGTCTTGGATTTCGTCTTCAAAGTCGTACAAACTTACTTTTGATCTTGATCTTGGTCAAAACACAACCGCTGCATACACTTCAGTAGAACGTTGGACTGCCAGTGATCGCACAATCGCCATCTTCGCAGGTTATGCGTCCTTCGCCATGGGCGGCGCCATTTATCTCAAGCGCGCGACTCCATTCAGCACATCGCAACAAGGGCAGAGAATTGAGCGTGTCTTTTCTGAAGTCCTCCAGCAAGCCGGAGGTGTGCTCAAGGTTATCCTGATAATCAGCATCGAAATGCTGGCCTTCCCGCTCTACTGTGGGTTACTTCTTGATCTTGCCATGCTCCCTCTATTCAAAGACGCTACACTCTATACCCGGTGGCAGTTTGCTTGCGAAAGCCCGTGGACATCTTGTTTCGTGCACTGGTTCATTGGCACCTGCTATATGTTCCATTTCGCTCTTTTCGTGTCCATGTGCCGTAAGATTATGCGGAAAGGTGTGCTCTACTTCATTCGCGATCCGGATGATCCAACATTCCATCCAGTTCGGGACGTTCTCGAACGGAGCGTTACCACCCAGCTCCGTAAGATCGGGTTCAGCGCACTTGTATATGGAGCTCTAGTCATTGTGTGCCTAGGAGGCGTGGTGTGGAGCCTCAACCGCGCAACCTCCGGCGTGCTACCCATACATTGGACAACCGAAGCGCCTTTCTTGGAGTTCCCGCTTGACCTCTTGTTTTACAACTTTCTCACGCCCGTCATCATCAAGTTCTACAAACCTAGTGAGGGCTTGCACGCAGTCTACCAATGGTGGTTCAAGAAGTGCGCCGGCTTCCTTCGTCTATCAAACTTTCTTTTCGGAGACAAGAACAAGGAGGAAGAAGGCTACCACGTCACCTGGACAGGCTGGTTGAAGTCTGCAAAACAAACTCCAGAGCAAGCGGCCGATAGCGATGAAGATGGGCGCGCACTCGTCCCCTTCGTCAACGATGGCAAGTACGTCAGGGCCCCAGCATCCGATCAGGCGCGCATTCCCAAAGGCCACCCCGTCTTCGTTGAGGTCGACCGGAACAACGTCCGCAAGGACGGAATCACAGAGGGAGGCGTGCACAACACGGATCTGGTAAACATGGTCTACATTCCACCCTGGTTCCGCGTCCGCATCGCTTGCTTCGTCTTCACCATTTGGGTCTTCATGGGCGTCACCGGCATCAGCGTGACTATCATCCCGCTCCTCGTCGGTCGTTACCTCTTCTCGCTCTTCCTGCCGTCCACGGTTGAAATGAACGACATACACGCCTTCTCCCTGGGTGTCTACTCCCTCGGCAGCATCGCATACAGCGGCTACCAAGTCCACAAATTCATCGCCTCCCTGAACCAGCCCGTCCCCTCTCCCCTATCCGCGCTCCACACCGTCGCAGCAACAACATCCCGCGTCGGCATGCGCGTTCTTCGCTTCAGCTTCGTGTGGACGAGTCTCATCTTCGCCATCCCCTTCCTTTTCGCCGTGCTCATCGAGCTCTACTTCCTCATGCCTCTGCACGCGTACCTCGGTCCCACGGAACCACACGTCGTCCACCTCATCCAGGACTGGACGCTCGGCTTCCTCTACTCACGCCTCGCTGCGCGCATCGTCTTCGCGAACCGCAACTCCCGCCCTGCCCGCGCGTTCAACGCTGTCATCCGTGATGGCTATTTGCACCCCAATGCGCGCATCGCGACGAGGTGCTTTTTACTCCCCGTCCTCGCGCTGTTCGCCATCGCCATCGCCGTCCCGAGTAGTTTTGCCTTCGTAATGAGTCGTACAATGTATGCGGGGGCGAGCGAGGCAGTCAAGGGCCAAGTCTGGCGCTTCTGCTTCCCTGCTATCGGACTGAGTGCGGCGGGTATGTGGGTTGGGAAGGAGGTTATTCGCATGCTGACGAGATGGCGGTTGGTGGTCAGGGACGAGGTGTATCTGATCGGTGAGCGGTTGCATAATTTCGGGGAGAGGAGGGCGCCAGTGCAGAGTCCTGTGGCGGAAAGCTTGGTGGTGTAGACATGGAGGGTGTAGTTGTTCAACTGAGTATGAATGTGGGGGAGATGTGAGGGGGAGAAAGATCGCCGTGGCTTCTGTCTTGTTATTTGCATCTTTGATAGGCTGTGCTATTCATCTCGACTCTTACCATACAGAACATTACTTCCTGTCTTGTATCATTGTAGTCGTTTGGCTAATCGTTAGCTGGGCGAATTAAACTTCATCACTAATTTCCTTTGGGTAGTTCAGGATAAGGACAGGTATCATACGTAATGTAATTCAATAAAAACTACAAATTGGAACAACAAATCCAGTCCATCGGCAGATGGGCACCCATTTTGGTTGGATAGTGACAGAATGAAAAGGAACAACACCCTTACAGCGCAGGTTCTCGGCCGCTTCGTAGTCGTGCTGTAGAGGAGAAGAGAAGAGACGATGAACAACATGTTCCATAACTGAACTGTACTCTACTCTGCTGAACTGGCATACAAAATCCTCACCTGCAACACTTACCCCTTTCCTCACACTACACTCTACTCCACTCCGACAAATCGCTCAAACACTTATTCGTCAACAAGCATGGAAAGAACCCGACGTCTGCCTATGTAGCGTACGCTCGAAGCGAATAGATCAGCGGGCTGGCTGACTTGAACATACCCTACAGTCGCCGAGTAGGGAGTATGGTGTATACTGAACTGGGATGTTGTATCGTCCTGTCTGCCGGCTGTCGACCTACAAAGACCCCATCCCAAACTACCGTACCCCTTTCGATTCTCCTTGACATAGGTTTGTTGTAATTACTGGGCTAGAAGTAGAGCCTCTGTATCCATTTTCCTCAACGCCCACACATCTCTCGTGTTTTGTATCTGGATCCGTGGTCCCTTAGGAGGGGCTTCTTAGCCTTTCGAGCATAGGACGGGGTCACTGTTTGTTCTAATACGTTGTGGGTTGTGGGATGTGTGTTGTGAGATATGGTACGGCTATGGAGCATAGTCGAGGGACGGGGTTTAGCGAACAGAGATGGAGCGAGGTGACGACCGTGTGAAGCTCTGTCTATGCTTGTTAGAGTATGAGAGGGATAGGATAGGATCATGGTCAGTGGGAAGTGTAATGTGAATGCCAGACTACGACGGCGTGGAAACGAAGTAAGGTGGGTATGACAAGAAGCTCTGGCTTGGACCAGACGATAGCGCTGCTTTCGAGATACGTGGGATATGATCTGATGGAGGGAGACTCCAGTGAAGGACCAAGATAATCGGAAGTATGTGTCGGTAGGTAGACAACAACAAGCACTGCGTGCGGTATATTTCCTGGATATGAATGTAGCAGTCGAAATGCGTAGAGATGCCCAAGGCCTCACATTCAAACCCCAAGCGATTCTCGCACACAATCTCATCGACACGAATCGGCATTTCTTTGCATGTCACGCAGTTTAGTATGCCCAGATAGTGACATACACTCTCCACGTACCGTATCTGTCCAGATTGATGCGAGGCAAGACAAAAGCATGCCATCACACGCGGCACTTCCCATCATCCTGCCATCTCCCACGCCACAGATCTAGGCCTCGCATCCCTCATCTCACTCCATCCCACCGCGCAAAGCAAAGCAATCCACCGCTCTCTAACAGCGCGCAATCTAACCCCTCTCCCCCTCCTTGGCACACCTACCCACCACCAACACATCACCCAATACCCATCCCACTACACCACTCACCGGCGCGCGCTCATCCAAGAAACCACTCCCCCTCACCTGTTGACTGCAGTAGTGTGCATCTCGCGTCGCGAGTAAACCACCCAACTGACGTTCTTACTCGCGGCCCATCCGGATCACCATCCTTGTCTTAACGCTCTCATCCCTCCCCCCTGTGCTCCGCGCCTCCGACAAGGGAGGGCCTGCTTCGCGAATGCCACTTCCTCAGCCCACCTTCCTGCTGGCTGAGTGTGCTTCGCTTCATCTTTTGCTGAGGGGAGGGAGCGGATAGGCTGGGGGAGGTTGGGAGAGATTGGCGATCAGGGAGGAGGGGGACGCGTTTTTATGTGGGGGTGGGCTGATTGGGGGGGAGGTGTTTGGGAATGGGGAGATCGGACGGAGGGGCTGGAGGTGAGAGAGCTTCTTGCTAGGTGGTTGGATGGGGAATTGTGGGTGGTTGATTGGGTTGTGTGGGATGGAGATGTATCTTGATCGTTGGGTTACATATGTTGGGAGTGAAGATGAGGCGTGGAGCTTGGTTGACCATGATACCATGGGGTACCTAACGTTAGAGTGATTGAACTTGTACACATGTATCGGGATCCATGACGTGTCATGGTCTGTGGATATGTCTCACTTCTTCTCGATGAGAACACGAGTTGAAAATTCAGCGGTTCGGGCAGCGATGCGCTTGTTCAAGAGAGACAACCATGCACATAGGTACTATCCGTCCAACTGTGAGATCTTGGAAGTAACATCGTCTGTGCTTGTGAAGTTCCCAGGGTCGACCTTGCTGCCGTGATGATGTAGCACTTCGGACTGACAAGATACACCCGGCAATCAGCCTCACCCGCTACATCGGTTTGTTGAAACAATCTGACAGCGGGTCCAAAGGACTCGAGTACAACTACTGTTGCCTTTTCAGATAAGGTAAAAGTGGGTGCTTGCGTAAGCTCGATGCGACGTTTGGGGTTGATATACGTGGTGGTCACTGCGTGCGCTTTTCTCCGTGAAACAGATGTTTGATCACTCTTCCCAACGAACCTTGATGTTTCAATAGAACCGTTGATATAGGAGTCTGCCAACATCGAATATAAGTCTACTAATATCGACGTGAGGTGTTCTGGTCTGATGGTCTCGCCATTTTATCAATTTTGTTTCTACTCGGCAGTGAATGGAGCGCAGATAGACTATCAAGCACAACGATAGATTCTCCTCGAGGCCCAACAATCGATACATATACATATGCGACGAGCTTGAATTATAATCGGAAACCGCATCGTCGGATAATGTCCTAGGTCATTACTTCTAATCACACGCCTTAGTGATACACGCTACCCAAAGTGCATGAAGAAAAAGGTACTGTTGACGTCGCATTTCCACGCCGGCGGTTTAATTCTGGAGTTCGCATAGCACAGTGCGCACGAGAACATCGTGAGACAACAGACGCAACAAAGAGACGTCCGTGAGTGAATCGATGCGCTGTCATGTGGACACTGTATACACGCGATGGATAGATCTGATGTTATTCTCACGGCCCTACCGACGCCATCTTATCTGACCATTCATCGCTGCAGGAGATCATGCGATCGAGTGCCCTACGTGAGCAACAGACCAGATGGCGACCAGCCGTACCGCGAATATCTGCATCGCGGTCGTTAGCGAGATGAAGGTCATGGGCGAGTAGGCCGTCTGTCAACGTAAGGCTGTGTTCGAGAAGGTCGCTAGAAGCACACTAAGTTCGTGAAACGCGCGCAGAGACCATTCGTAATCACCACCATCATGACAACTTCATGCAGATGCTCGTGTATTTTGAGTTGAGAGATTGCAAGAATAACCGCGAGTACCTCAGTGCTCAAGATAGTATGGTGACCTCAATGCGCTCTGTCTGGCGGTCAGAAGTATGGAGTGCGACTCGAGCTCGAGTTGTGGGTACCATCGCAGCAATCAGCGGGAGCACTATCCGCTCAACAGAGCCCGTATACGCGTCGTTTTAATCTGCGTAGAATTCATGCATCTTCTCAGTAGTACGAGCACGCGTATACTCTGGCGACGAAGGAACGACAACGGAGTTGTGGTGCGTGAAGCCTGGTCTTCCCTATCAACGCGTTTCATCTTGACGCAAGAACCCTTTGTAACGACCAGAGGGCGATTTCAAACTTCTTGGAAAGCCACATGACTGAATCGCCTGTATTCGTGAAGGCAACCGCTTAGTCAAGACTGTTATTTCAAACATAACGTATGTCTTTCGCTCGACAGAGCAACATAGCTCTGAAACCCCACGAAGCACTTCGACGTGATAACTCTTTCGATGCTTAGTAAGGATTGAGCCCGAATGCTGCCCCTGCAGTTAAAGTCGCTTCGGAGAAATCGAGGGAAGGATGGCCGAGCGACCATCGGAGCAATGTTTGCGAGTGGTTCTGGAGGACGTAAGCAACCGATGATCACATCGCCAAGACGTCCGAGAGGACGCTGCCAAAAATAGACGATGTCGGTTGATTGGCTTGCTAAAGGTCAATAGCCCCTGCTAGCGGTGCAGGAGACATATTTTCTTTTGTTCGGGACGAAATGCCATCGTGCGAGTCGGTGCGACGACGTACGACGACTACTAGTGTTGTGTTGTGAAGTGTAGCATGGTACGCTTTGGAGTAGGGTGTGAGGATTTTGAAAAAATCAGCGGCACTAAGCAGATTTTCGGACGGATGGATAGTTTTCAAGTTGACTCCGGGTCAAGATGATGAAAGAAATGGAGCTGGGCCTGGAAGTTTCACAGGCTCGAGGCGGGCTACGCTGCAAGCTGCACCCCATCGCACGGACTGACATCATGGAAGCCTCTGAGATGAGCTGCTGCAGGAGCTGCAGAAATCAGCCCATGTCGAATCCGTCTCTTTAGGTTCCGCTCGAATCATAAACGTTATCGGGCCTGTTGCTTACAAGGAATCTGCGGGAGACCGGACTGTCCTTGTCGCGGGGCTTTTGGTACTGCCGGGGATGTCACGCCCCCCGTATCATCAAGGGAAGCCAGCAGCTCGAGTCTGTCCAATCAGAGAAGGCAAACTGCCTGTCAAAAGTGCCGCTTATGCAGAAACGTTGAGTAGTGAGAGCTCGGTTAGAGGAAGACATTTCACAATGAAGGTTTGCAGATGACAAGATAAGTGGCGCTGCTGGAGTTTACGATCGTGATCGGTACACACCTCCCTTCTCGTATTCGGATCCTCCGCGCAGTACATGTGCATCGTTCATGTGCTTTGACCATCGTGGCCCTGATCGGACTGACCCAGTCTCCCTCGTCGATTTCCGTGAGGATGCTCGGTCTGGGGGGTCTGCAGAGCAGCAACCCTCGAGGGATGCGGGAAGCATGGTCGAGGGGGCCTGAGGGCGATCTCCCAGCCCGCCGACGACTTGGAGTCGACAGGCTGCTTATTTCAACATCCCGTGTGCCCTGGTGATTGTGGCTGTTGTTGGGATGTTCATGCGCGATGGACCGATAATGCCCTTACACGTGAAATGCAGGCTTGATCTTTGAAGGTTGTCTTTGTACACTCGCTAGCCTCACTGGCACAACGGCTCACGCGTGTGCATAGAGGAGATCTAGTCTAGACGGCACTTTCGCAAGACATGTTGGTTTGTCAATGCTGATCGCTCACCGGACAATTAAGTGCCAAATAGTAATCTGAATACTACGGCAGATGCAGCCGGCAAGTCATGTTGATAGGCAAGTTTTGATGATAGCCAACGCCGGTCCTCGAAAAGGAAGGAGCAAGGCGCGTGTTTCGGTTTCGCATATTTGTGATTGATCCACAACGCTATGGGCACTTCTTTCAGAACTTGCAATACATAGGCGTCTTGACGCCAGATGGTGTCAACTGTGCAGGGATTAAGCGCTAGTGGTAAAGTTTCGGGACGTGTCGGGATCCGTGTGGTAGCGCATTACGCACGCCTTCGCAATATTCCCTGTTTAGTTGGAAACTGAACCCCCGCTTCCCGTCGAAAAGCAACGGTCGCAACGTTGAGCATGGGTTGCGGTACGTATAAGCTGCAGATGCTGTTGATAGTGGATACCCCATTGCAAGCGAAATTCCGCAAAGGATTGAAGACTTGAATTGTGAGACAGCCGATCTGGTGTCGCATTGGAAAGAATATGTTACACAATAGCCCACGAATGTTTTGACCCGCCCCTTTGAACAGTCAGCAGTGGGAGCTCGACCAATCACGCCTGTGACCGGTGGTAATATGCACGTCGCCGTCCGATCTGCGCTTGACCGATAAATGGCTGCAAGAAGCCGTGACTGTCTTCGTAGATGCGCGGCAAATGGTAATTCAATGTAATGCAACATCTGCAGCTTGCCCACGCTGTCAAGATCTACCGTATCTTGTGTGACTTTGAGTCAAAACTTGAACGATAGTATTAGTGCGTCCTGAGAAGCTCTGCAGCGTCTGCGATAGCTGTAAGAAAAGGCTCAGATTGCACGACTGGCTAATATTGGAACTCGTAACGTGTGTCGTTGTGTGCAATGCGCGCGTGCAAAGGCGCATAAATGCATTCAACAACCGAGGCGAGGTTCAGCTGTCCGAATAGACATCTCTCTCGTTGGTACCTGGGACTATCTTCCTTGTCATGAGTGCGTTCAGGGTTTCTCCACACCCCACTGCGAACGCCTGGCTCGGAATCTTGGTCCAGGTCCAGGTCCAGGTCCCATGTCACGATCGCAGACAGGGTGCGTCATGCCACAACATGGAAATCGCGACTTGTGTACAAGCCGTCAGTCAATGCTGGGCATGGTACTTGTCGCATACAGAGATAGTGTGTTGTTTCGCGATGAGGTCCAGAGCGCTTAGGAGCAGGTTTGAGACGTCCAAGGACGGGACAACACTCGGTTCGCAGATGAAGGCGGAGGACAGAGCAATCGCACCGAAACCGAAACGACGAAACAAGCGTTCTGATGGCTTGTGGGGCTGCTGCAAGGTAGAATTGGCAATGCTATCGCTTTGTCCGGATACTGCCGTTTTTCGCGCGTCGCAACGCGTCCACCATGTGCATGATGCCAATCTTACTTTGAATAGCAACACATGTGACTTGCCGTAGAAATGGGCATTTGTCGGGCCCAAAAAGCAAATGACTAAGCCGGGCTGGGACCAAATCCCTCAATACCTACTGTGTAGGAAGGTAAGATGTCGGTGACATGGCCCCGCCATGAGGGCCGATCAGCTGGTTCCTCAGACCAGACGTGCCCGACTTCATCCCGTCTCCCGAGAGCCAATTCCGTGCCTGCACCTCGTGGCTGGTTTGGGACTAGGCTGTATAGAGACTCGCACGGCCATGCCCGGCCAGTCATACGGGGCGACGTTGGGAGCAACGAAGAGCTGCTGGCGAGCCGTTTTGGGCGTCTTCTCACCGGCGACGTCAGCCAATAGGGCGGCCGACGGTGGAGCGCTTGCTGGTGGTGCAGCTGGAAAACGGTCGACTAGCGGCTGTGTACATAACAGCTGCTGGGAAGACTCGAGCAGAATACGGCAGACACGGCAAGATAGAGTGTAGCAGAACGTGGACACGTACAGTGACGCGTCAAAGGTGGGTGGGCGGTGCGCAGACTGGCTGGCAGCATTGAGCACGATGCAGGGGCGAGATTGGGGCAGGAACAGGAAGCGAAGAGGGCTGCTATAACAGAGGCTGTTAAGGCTCGAGAGCGCCCTACCAGCCATGATGCAGGCCGTCGAGGACTCCAAGAGGCGCTGTCGTCGTGACTGTTGCAAACGAGTGTTTACCCGAGGAGCAGGGGAGCGGCGATGACGGCAGGCTAGCATCGCGCAGGAAGACGGCTGTGGTGGAAGTGAACGATGATGGTGGGCGACGCCGCTAGCAAAACGCTCCTTCCCACTTGACTTTGCTGCTGCCTTTTTTTTTCTGCGCAACCCCACTTGACTGCCGGCGAGCTGGCTCCACCGCGTCCCAATCTCCAACAGGTGCCGCGAGCGTCAACCGCGCGAGCGAGTCGACGCGAACGTGAACGGCCGTGTGGTGTCAAACGGCAGCTTCAAGGTGAACCAGCTCTGCTGCACGCATTACATTGCACCGCACGCTCGCTCCGCCAGCGATCCCTGATCCCAGCGCGCCCGCCGCGACGGACCCCCGCCCAAAACAGCCCCTAGGCCCGGCGTGCGGTGGTGCAGTGGTGCAGCGAGGTGGCTGGCCTCGGAAGGCGTTAGCTGTTTTACGTTTATTTCACGGGCTGCTCCATCTCGGCGCACCCACCGCCCTGCCCTTGCTGCCCTCTATTTCTTGCCTGGCTCGCGCTGTCGCCCTCTAGCGCTGTCGTCGTTCTGCGCGTGAAATTGCGCAGGCCGCGCTACTGCACATCCAACCCAACTCACGTCCTCGCGCGCCCGGACCCTCTCGCCCGGCATCCTTCGACCATCACCCAACGCGCTGCCATAATAACAATGTCGCAGTCGCATGTCCCAGATAGGGCCCGCAAGTATAAGGAAGAGCCGGCGCCTGTAGCGTCGCAGAAGATGGTGAGTTGACTCTACTTCCCTGCTCCCTATTCGCAACCCTCCACTCGCTTCGCCGCACCCAGCCCTCGGCCCTTCTGCACCCTCGACCGTTGGAGTTTCGAGCGTCGCGCCCAAGCCCGCGCCCCGTCACTGTCACCGCCGCTGTTGGCTTCACCCTCGTTTCTTTTTGCATGCAGCGTCCGCCTCTGCAAGCCCCGTCCACTCATCCTCGGCCACCCCAGCACACCCGCCCTACCCTCTACATGGTATGCCCTCCTGCCAAGCAGCCCTGCGACCACATCCTGCCCCCCTGTCGCACCTCCTGTCGCTTTCCTTGTCTCTCTGCCTGCTGTCCGCCGCCTCTTGTCACCCAGATTTCGGCAGCGGCATCCCTGCGAGCCTCATAGCGTCCGCTCCCACCGCCTGTCCGCGCTGTGTTGGCACCGTGCCGAAGAGTCGCGCTGCTTTCCTAGTCTGCCCTGCCCGTCCTATAAACTAAACCCTACGGTCCTGTATCTTTCCAGACCCTGCCCCTCGCCTACCAGCTGTTGCAGAACGTTCCGCCTATACCCAGGCGAATCATCCTCCACCGCTGCCGCACCCCCAGCCATCCTACATCTTTGTCTTTATTCCCTGTCGCGATCTTTTGTTTGTCTTTGCATCACCCATCGAGTCTTGCTTTTTTGGCACACTTTTATTGTCGCTTGCAACGTTACTGACTGGGTCGCGTCTTAGCATCACCCCCACTCAGCCCAGGGTTTGCCGCCACCAACCCACCATCCGGTGCACCACCCTAGGCCTGGCGTAGTCCATCATCACCACCAGCCACACCCCGACTCTCCTCACCAGTCAGCACCTTCACAAAGCCCAGCACAGGGCCACTATCCATCGCCGCATCCATCCAACCACCAAGGGCCTCCACCACACCAGTCGCCCTACGTTCAGCAACTCCAAGGACCACCACCACCGCAACAGCAAGAAGTGCCTTATTATTCGGCGCACCCCAGTCCGTACAGCACTAACAGTGCCCCAAGTAATTACTCTTCTTCAGGTATGTGTTTTTGTTTGCTGCACGTTGCAAAGTCACGTCTGTGAAACCGCGCAAGCGCTTCCCAGGCTGTGCTTCGTTCCCTACGTGTCAGCATTGGTCCCAACAGAGCGACTCAAGCTAACTCGGATGCAGAAGCACCAGAACTCATGGCGGCCGCAACTATGAACCGGACGGGGTTTCCACCAATTTCATACCACACCCCCCAGTCCAACTCGCCTGCGTCTGTTCAGTCCCCGCAACATGACCAGCATGGAAGGCCTATCTATGGACAGCCACCAAGCCAGATGCCGCAATCAATGTATTACACACCATATGCATCGTCAGCTGTGCCTCAACCATCGCCATACCCGCAGCATCCTTCGTCGACACCTCAGCAGCCGATGGCGACAAACCCTCTTTTGATGTCACACCAACAGAGCCAACAGATGCAACACCCACACCAGCATCATCCCCAAACACCCGGGATGGCTGGAAGCCCAAAGCCTCGCATGTCACAGACGCCTCTTCAAAGGCCACCATCTGGGCTTGGTCCCCCTCAACAACCGCCTCAAGGTCCCCCGGTTGGTACACCAAACATGCACGCGGGTCCTCCTGGCGGTCCCAACGTCAACCCAAATGCTGCACCTGGTCCAATTCCTGCCACAACCCCACTTGTCGTACGGCAGGATCAGAATGGCGTCCAGTGGATTGCTTTCGAATACTCGCGCGACCGGGTGAAGATGGAGTACACCATTCGCTGTGATGTCGAATCGATCAACGTCGAAGAGCTTCCCCAAGACTTCAAGACAGAGAACTGTGTATACCCACGCGCGTGCTGTGCCAAGGACCAATACAAAGGCAACCGACTACACTACGAAACTGAATGCAATACCGTCGGTTGGGCATTAGCTCAGCTGAACCCTTGCCTGAGGGGAAAGCGAGGTCTCATTCAGCGAGCAGTCGACAGTTGGCGAAACAGCAACCAAGACCCACGACTGAGGAGTCGTCGCGTAAGGAGAATGGCCAAGATGACCACCAGGAAAGCGCAGGCGAACACACACGGTACCCACATGGCTGGCCCAGGTGGACCAGGCACACCTGGGGTTCCCAACTCAGCCGGAATGGCAGGCCCACCCCGACAACCGAACATGGGCATGGGAGGTCCCCAGATGCATCATCACCATGACCATTCCGGCGGACCCCAAGGAGGATCAGATGATGTTAGCGGTATGTTCCACCAGATGTGATTGATGCGTTAAGTGCAATTGTTGGATGTTGAATGATACCTTTGTCGTTTTTTGTTTTGCATGTACATTACACACTCCTTGATGTAACACCCCTCGATACCACTGCTTATGCTTGTACACTACCTACTCATACCCAAGGCTGTTACATTGTTTATTGTACATGTTAGATTTTTCGCGCAGATGGATGGCAATGGTGGCATTGGAACGTGCAAGCTAATTTTCTTTGTTCACAGCCAATGACTACTCTGAAGCGCATACACATCACCACCAGGCGCCAAACGGATCGCCCAGCGACACACGGCAAACACATAACTTCTACCCCACCTTCCCCACCAGCGACTCAGCTGCGGGATCAAGCGGTATGCCACCGATTCACGACGGCCTCAGTCACCCCCCACCTCCGCCGCATGCGGCTGGTGTTCCCGTATCGAAGCAGCAAGAGCAAGACGAAGAGGAGCGAAAACTAGCTATGTTTGGCGACCTACCGGAGTCGAAGCGTCGTAAGTTCATCCTAGTAGACGACGCGCAACGCGGAACAAGAGTGCGTGTACGCGTCACACTCGACACCGTGAAGATGGAGGAAATGCCAGACTCGTACCGCAAGTCAAACTCGGTGTTCCCACGCAGTTACTTCGCCATGCAGATGACATCTCCGCCTGCCAGCCCCCGTGGTAGCAAGGTCTTCAGCGACGAACCCGATGTGGAGAACGACCCAAGTTTCCCTGTGGCGGGCACCACCAGTGTGCCAGTGCCTACTCTCGATGGCGAGACCCGTGTCCCGAAGCCGCGTCTGACACGAGCGAAGCGGTCGAAGGAGATCACACTCAACGATCTCGGGTACCGCATGAGTTGGAGCCAGAGTCGTGTCTTTGCTGGCAGAACATTATTCCTGCAAAAGTCTCGTAAGTTTTTGCGCCAACTCGACGATGACAACCAAACTAACCTTGTCTACAGTTGATGCCTATCGCAATAAGATGCGAAGCAGCATGATGGGCCAAGGCCAGGACGTCACCCAAGTAGCGCCACACTTCGAGACGCGCGTTGGAAAGCGACGCTGGAACGAGAGAATCGAGAGAAACAAGAAGACGAGGCGCGACGGGTCTCCTTAAGAAGGCTCACCTGAGTCGATGCCCCGGTAAACTGCATCCCGTTAACGGTTGTGGTACCCGCTGTTTCCGGCACGTGCAGGGAACCCCTACGAACGACCGGGTCTTGTTACCGTTTTCGCACTCGGCGGCGAATCCTTCGACATGGGCCCCGGTCGTTCACTCATACCCACAGCTTTGTTTCATGTTAATGTCTTGGGTTTCAAGCCGTTATCTTGTTGCTGTTCGTCTCATCTGTCAGCATCCTGTAAGCAAGGCATTCACAACTATTGCCTTGTTCTATGCTATATCCCGCTTGGTATGGGTATTCATTACCATCCCGGCACTTCCCACGAGGCATTTCAAACTGGAGCATTTATAGCAAAAAAGTGCGAGCGAGCGAATCTTGTTTTTTTTTTCGGCATTGGGATAGCGAAGCGGTTTACAGATGGTGTTTTTCGGAATGCGTTTTAGATCATGATTGTGTTTTTCGGGTTTGATTTCTAGCTGAGCTTCGAGCTGTTTTGTTTTCGGTTTTTTATGGTTACAGCATGGCATGGCATGGCATAGCATATATGGTACCCACACATATACAACAAAACGTTGTGCTTGTTGCTTTTTGTAGCAAAGGCACAAAATTCACACATACAAACAATTAGACTTCTTTCCCACTTATTCGCTTCGCTGAGCATAAACGTATCGTTCGACCCCACGGCTCCCTCGACAAATATCTGCCGTGTAGACAGACAAACACTCCTCATTTATTACCTCATCTCATTCCTACCCACGCACGCCCGACAATCTCCCACCCAATCACCGCTTCGACCGCGGCTCGGCGCGAACGACCGCCAGACGAGGGCATCCTGTCTCCAGGTGTTCGCACGTTAGTGACAGACTGGGGGGTGCTTGCTTGTCGTGTCAGGTACGCGAGTTTTTTAGGAAGGTGGGCGTGGAAAGGGGGGTAGGTTGGGTTGGGTTGTGTATACGGGAGTGTGGTGAAATAAAAGTTTGTAGTGCATGGGAAAAAGCATCAGTGGGATCGGTGGAGTTGGTAGATGGGGATGTGAAACACGGTGTTGGATGTAGGAAATGGAAATGGGGATCTAGAGCGTTTTTTCATGTTGAGTCAGTGCAAGATAGAAAGAGAGAAAGGGAGTGGATACGTCGACTCGTTAAACAAGGTACCTATCTTCAAACTCCTCCTTCGATTCAAATTCATTCCGTTGATCACTATTTACTTACTCGTTCACCTACCTACCGGCAAATACCCAAAACCAAATCAACCCATAGCGCCCCTCACAAACGCTAACCCCACCACAAGTCTAGACCCAAAATCAAAAACACATGCCTACCCTGCGACTCAAACGGCTGTCAGAAATCCGTCTCCGTTGCCGTCTACTGGCATGTCTATCTACCGAGTCACATCACATCGCCAAGCCACGTCACATACCTATCTCACAAATAATCAGCCAGTAAAACACCGCGGACGCGCATACACGCGTTAAACCAGATAGCGCCTTATCACCCAAGCTACCGCACCGCATCGCACCGCACCGCACGGCGCTGCATGCACAGCGCGGCGTTTTCATCACACGTTGGACTTGTGCGAGCGGGGGGTTTTGTGCCTGGGGTGTGATTGGGCACGTGGGCATGCGCTGGCTGGCTCGCGGGGATAATGCGTGCTTGAACGCGTGGAGCATGTGCGGCGCGGTGAGGCGAGGCGAGGCGAGGCGAGACAGGGTAGGGAGGGGGGCTGCGAACGGCTGTAGATGATGCGGTCGAATCACAGGTTTGGCAGGGGATAGGGGTGTTCAGGGTTCGCGGCACTTGGGTTTTTGGTTTGGGGCGTGGGGATGGATTGGACTGGGCTGGACTGGAACGGATGGTGAGTTCATTGTGAGGGGGAGATAGTGAGGCTTGGTGTTGGAGTGGGTTGGGGACGCTGCGGTGTTGGATGGATGGCTATCTATCTACTAGGAGTATTACTGACGTCGAGGGTGTTCAACTCAAACTAATCCAGCGTGTTGTTGGGTATGCACGATTGTTTGTTCTGTGCGCCAAAAAGGGGTATATGATGAATGCAAGGGGAAGAAAGGAAAGAAAAAAAGAGAAGAGCAATGTCATCGACTCTGCGTGCGACGCAGTGGTAGCATGCTCAACGCGGCTGACAAAAGGGTGATAGAAGTAAACGTCAAGACAGGCGTCTGCACGATGCAACCATACGAACCAAAGTGTGTAACCTGCACCTGACCGAGTCCACATAAGACCTTCAACCCCGTTTTGCGCGTGTGCTCCTCGTTGGCTTTGCCGGCAAGGTCCTCGCCTGACTAGACGCAGTGGGCGCGTCGAACGACCTCGTAGCTCGTTTCTTCGTCGCCTTCGTAGAGCTCTCTGCGTCGAGGCTGTCGTCTGCCTTCCGCTTAAGAGTGGACGACTGTCGTGTATTCGGGATGCCAGTTTTCGCTTCGGTGCTCTTCGTTTTGGGTTGGGCAGGCTTGGGGACGTCGGTGGGAGCGCAGATGCTGCGATTTGCTTCTGATAAGGGTGGAGTTGGTGGTCGCGTGTTGTCGTGAACGGCGTCTGGTATAGGTGTTGCTGCAAGAGCTTCTGGCTGTGCGTTCCGCTGTTGGGCTACCCAGGAGAGTAGATTGGCTTCGGCGTCTGCATCTTCTTTGTCGTCGTCTTCCTCGCCCTGGTCTAGCATTGCATCTGCCATGTCGCCAGCAATGTCGTCCCCGTCGTCCTTGCCGGCAGCCATCCGCATGGCGAATTGTAGAAGCTGCTGGGGGTCCATGCCACTGAGCGGGCCTCCAGCTACTGCTAGGCGGCTTTGCAGCGCTGCCATCAGTGCTTCTTGGTCGATATCCATTGCTTCTTC
Source organism: Dothidotthia symphoricarpi CBS 119687 (assembly GCF_010015815.1). NCBI lineage: Eukaryota > Fungi > Ascomycota > Dothideomycetes > Pleosporales > Dothidotthiaceae > Dothidotthia > Dothidotthia symphoricarpi. Next base: position 646,855 of record NW_022985031.1, read on the forward strand.
ATCTTCTTCATCTTCTTCCAGCCCTTCTTCCTCCAGTCCTCCTTCGTCTTCAAGGTCTGAGGTCGGCGACATGGGCTCAGGAGCAAACGCAACCTTTCTCTCGGCCTTTGTGGATGACTGCGTGGTTGGTGTCGGCGGATGTGGGGAACCCCGTGTCCAGCGTGGTGTGTCTGGCAGCTTCTTCCTCCAGTCCTTGAGCAGCGCATACGACTGCGCGTTATCGTCCAGCAGTTTTGGCTCGAGTCTTGAACCAGTCTGTGAGCGCCAGACGACAGGTGAGTACCCTGGCACTAACTCTGCTGGACCGCCCGCCTGCTGTGTTGGCCGCTGCTTCTTCTTGCTGCGACTGTTCCGTACCACGCGCTTCCTCTTCTGCCCAGTCTGCGCGTCCTTCACGTCGTATGCCTCGAACTTGGCATCATCGAAGCCGTCGGACGCATATTCGATGTCGTTGTAGTAGTCGAAGCGGTCCCAGTCGGGCTGGTTGTCGTCGTCTCCGTACGTTGTGGGCGGAGGTGAGGCCACAGCATGCTCGGCCAAGTCGTCGGCGACTATTTCCTCTTCCTCAATGTAGAACCACTCATCGCCGTAGTCTGAGTAGTCATCGCCGTAGTCGCTCATGATGGGTGTGTAGTGTGGGGAAGCACATGCGATGTTGCAGGCGTAATAGCAGGTCTGGCGTGTGCAGAGTGGTTGGCGGTTAATGCGATGTGCAACTAGATAGGAGGGAGTTGGCTGCCGTCATGGGCCGGCGCGAGATGGAGTCAACCCTGACAAAAGCGTGACCACGCGTAGTGGTGTTTGGGATGCGCTCAGCCACTAGTCATCGTCACGGTGAACATGCCCAGCACCTCGCTGCACTGTGCCAACTACGACGTGGACTCGAATGCTTGAATCCAGATTCCTTTCCCAATCGGGTAGCTACCGCACGAGGTCCGCAACACTACCACGGCTTACCACGGCTCAGTGCCGTCTTCTCCAACCACGACTAGCCACCTTCTACTTCGGCCGAGGGTAGATCCACTGACGATACCCCGGATTCCACACAAAGTAAATGTGCATTTATGGTCCATAGCCGCTGAATGAATCCCTCTTGCTCGCCACACATCTCCCAGTGACCATGCGTGCTTTCCAAAGGTCATCCCGTCTTTCGCGCCAGCTCATTGCTGCTAATGCCTCCCGCCATAACTCGACCGTTGCGCCGGCTGGAAAGGCACTGACCTCTGTGCTGATCGCTAATCGTGGAGAAATCGCCCTGTGAGCTTTTCAGTGCGTTTGAATAGACCAAAGCTAACCCACCCTTCAAGACGTGTTGGACGGACAGCTTCCGAGTATGGCGTTCGAACAACAACCCTCTTCACCGACCCAGATGCGCGATCACAGCACGCCTTGAGCTCGCCGTACGCCGTGAATCTCGGCGACCCTTCTGCATATCTCGACGGAGACCGTATTATTCAGATCGCAAAAGAGCAGGGCTGCCAGGGCATACATCCCGGTTACGGCTTTGTACAGCTTCCATATGCGCCTAGACGTCAGTGGATAGGGACTGACTTGCGATCTAGTTGAGCGAGAACCCAGGGTTTGCAAAGAAATGTGAAGATGCTGGCATCAAGTTCATTGGCCCGCCATGGCAGGCGATCGAGTCCATGGGAAGCAAGAGGTAGGAAACCAACTATAACTAATGACACTGGCTGACCACCAGCTTACAGCGAGTCGAAGAATATCATGGCCAAGGCCGGCGTACCATGTGTGCCAGGTTACCACGGCACGAGACAAGAACCCGAATATCTCAAGGAGAAAGCCGCAGAGATTGGTTACCCTGTCCTGCTCAAGGCCGTCAAGGGTGGAGGTGGTAAGGGAATGCGAATCGTCAACACAGAACAAGAGTTCTTCCAGCAACTCGACTCCGCCAAGTCTGAGGCTCGCAATTCATTCGGCGACGAGGTTATGCTCGTCGAGAAGTACATTACCACCCCACGACACATCGAGGTCCAAGTCTTTGCGGACCAGCACGGAAACTGTGTGGCGCTCGGCGAGCGTGACTGCAGTATCCAGCGACGACACCAAAAGGTTCTGGAAGAGTCGCCGGCACCACACTTGAAGGAGGAGATCCGCCAAGACCTCTGGGAGAAGGCTCGACAAGCGGCTCTTGCGGTAGGGTATGAGGGAGCTGGTACAGTTGAGTTCATCTTCGACAACGACTCGGGAGAGTTCTTCTTCATGGAGATGAACACGCGCTTGCAGGTCGAGCACCCTGTCACTGAGATGGTGACTGGCGAGGATCTAGTCAGGTGGCAGCTCATCGTAGCAGAGGGCGGCAAACTCCCTCTGACACAAGAGGAAATTCACCAGAGAATCAAAGAGCGCGGCGCCGCCATCGAGGCACGAATCTACGCCGAGAACCCTGACATGAACTTCATCCCCGACTCCGGCCTCCTTCTCCACCTGAAAACACCCACGCCTACCGATACTGTGCGAATCGACTCCGGCTTCATCGCCGGCGACGAAGTATCCTCACACTACGACCCCATGATCTCGAAGCTCATCGTCCAAGGGCCCACCCGCGAAGCCGCCATCCAAAAACTCCGCGCAGCCCTCGAGGACTACGAAGTCGCCGGCCCCATCACAAACATCGAGTTCATCAAGCGCATGTGCGTCAGCGCCGACTTCGTCGCCGGCAACGTCGAAACAGGCTACATCCAAAAGCACCAGGCCGAGCTCTTCACGCCCGCGCCCACCGCCCCAGAAGTCTACGCCCAAGCCGCCCTCGGCCTCGCCCTGCAGGAAATCTCCTCCGCCAACGCCAACCCGTTCGCCGGGCCCCCCGTCACAACCGCAGGTTTCGGCGCGGGCTTCCAGCAGCGCGAGTACAACCTCGTCGAGACGCCGGCGAACGGCAAGGGCGAGGCGAAAACAACACCGGTTCGCATCTGGCAGACTGCGCCGCAGAAATTCGACATCACCGTCGACGGACAGACGTTCAGCAACGTTACTAGCTCGTTCGCCCCGTCCAGCAACACGCTCACATCCTTCTACCCGCATACCCGCCTCGCGACAACATTCATCCGCGACGCCGACAAACTGACCCTCTTCCAGCGCGGGAAGCAGCACAGACTGCACCTCGCGCTGCCGAAGTGGGCGGAGAAAGCGCTGGGCATCAAGGACGTGACGAATAGCGTGCTGGCGCCCATGCCGTGTAAAGTGCTGCGTGTGGAGGTCGAGGAGGGGCAGAGCGTTAAGAAGGATCAACCGCTTGTTATTATCGAGAGCATGAAGATGGAGACTGTTATTCGGAGTCCGGTGGATGGCGTCGTTAAGAGGATTGTGCATGGCAAGGGGGTGAGTTTATGTTTATGTCTTGCTGAGGTGCTTGGGATGGGTGCTAATGTGTGGTGTAGGATTTGTGTAAGGCTGGGACGGAACTTGTTGAGTTTGAGAGTGAGGGAGTGGGGGAGGATAAGGCGTAGGGTTGGGGTAGATGCGGGGTGGGAAAGGGAGGTCGGGGGTTATTTCATGGTGGCGACGATTTTACGATATGGTATCTGCATTTATATACTACGTTCTTCATTCATCCTCTGCCCCAGCTGCTACGATACCACGTATCGAGTTCTTTGCCCTCATATTCGCTAGCCATGTCCCCCTCCGTACATGCGTGACCCCAAATCCATGCTCTTGAACATTGTGACAGTTGGGTTGTGCAGATCTTCCATCTGATCGGTCTGGACGCCTCGCCGAACGTGGAAGATGAATTCTGCTCATGAAGCGGCGTCGCATACTAGGCTCCTCGTGTTCGACGAGATGTACACCGTAGACTCATTCTTCGTGCTAGTCTTGTCGTGATGTTTGTTCTGAGGTCTCGCTCGGATCCTCATGTATTCCATGGCCGTGCGAAGCTTACACGTCTTGTAGTGATGCGATGTAGAGCAGACTGAACCGCAACGTGTCCACCACCTCCCTACCCCCATCCACACGAACGACGCAATGACTCAATAATCCACCAAGCCCACCCATCTTCAAAGATACTTCTTCGCCGCCGCCGCAACCCTCGCCCTAAACACGGGACTCTTAACCACCTCCCCATTCCCGACCGCAAAAAACGGATTCATAATCGTCTTACACCAGCTCTCATAGCAATCAACAAAGAAATTCTTAACCGCCTCCTCCGTCGCCGGACTCGTCGGATTATACACCCCCCCACTCCCACTGACCCTCCCACCGGCCAAACTACCCCGCTGCCCGCCTCCCCCCGTCAGCCCCAGACTCTCGTCCCGCGGCCGCGTCAGCAGCAGGAACCGCGTGTTGCCCCCCGTGATCCAGCACGAGATGTAGCAGTACCCGTACTTGTCGATGTGCTTGAGGTACATGGGTGCGCTGCCTGAGGATGTCGACGGGCCCCATTGCACTTCCTCGAGGATGTCGAGTGCGGAATGTAGGATGAAGGGGAGCAGGGGGCGCTCCGCGGGCGTGAAGCGACTTAGGCCGTCGCCGCCGGAGCGGGAGGTGCCGAAGTCGTGGGTGAAGAGGGGGACGTCGAGGGGGGAGAGGATGGAGAATGTGTAGGACATTGTTGCGCGGCGGTGGAGGATGACTGTGGTGGGGGTTGCGATTGTGATTGCGTCGCCGTGTGCGTGTTTTTATGCGGGGGTTGGTCGAGCAGCCGGAGCTGGGTCGTGGATGGGGATAGAACGGTCCTCGGGTTCGCGCGCTGGGGTTGCGGAGTGTACCTGACCTGACCCGACCCTTGAAGTCGAGCTCCCCCACAACCACCACGCTAGCCACGCCAAGAAAGTCCGCGGGAGTCTTTTCAGACCATCCGCACTGCACCGCCGGTACATCGCGCATCAAGCCCCCAACACCACAACCATGTTCGGCGCCTTCCGTCTCACAAACCCGCTGTCAGGCGGTCTATTATGGTAGCCATCTCCCACCCCCTCATCAACCGCCTCCGAATTGCTCCGCACCCCACGACCTCTCCTTCCATTGCAGTATCGCAGCAGTACTAACGCAAGCACCCCCAGGAAGATCCCATGGCGCCTCTCCAGCAACCAGAAATTCCGCCAGCGCAACCGTCTGCGCAATGTCGACAGTGTGGTCGCGACGCTGGATAATGCGCTTGCGCGCCAGGGCCAGAGCATGAAGAAGGTCGAGCGCTGGAAGGTCGAGATGCCGACTGAGCAGGAGATGTTGCCCAAGGATAAATACTCGGTGTTTGATCGCAAGGTCAAGCGGTATCGGAAGGGGATACATAGTGAGTTTGCCTGTTTTTGCGGTGGGGGGAGGGGAATGGTGGTGCGGATTGGGATTGAGGGCTAACGGGTTGCAGAGGTGCCGAAGTGGACGAGGGTCAGTCAGAGACTCAATCCCCCGGGTTTTTAGGAGGAGGGCGGAGAGCGGAGAGCGGAGAGCGAAGGGAGAGTCGGTGGGATGTGTACACTATCTTTGCTTATACGCTGTGCATCGGATATGGCGCTTTTGTGGAAACAATATGACATCAATCTTGAAAGTCCAGATTCAGAGGCGTATCTTTCTTTCTCAGCCTGTTGGGCTCGATATATCAGTGACAGACCAGTTGTGTCTTTTAGCCATTTGGTTGTTGCGCTGCATGCACTTTTGTTCTTTTCCCAGTTCACATACTTTCAAAGCCAATCAAGATATGCCTTTTTCAAGTCTTCTACACCAATTTCTCGAGTTTTGCGTATTGATGCCTAGTCTTTCCATGTTTCAAACGTGTCTTCTTTGAACCTCGCATGTCAGCTTCTTTCTTCGTATGCTTCAGGCGCATCTTCTCCCACCAGTTGCTGGGTTTTCGAAACTGGTTTATGCGACCTCATTTTTACTTCATATTTGTGATGGCCTGCCAGTGTTGGTTAGTTCAATGTAGACATCAAAGCACGAATTGTTTGGAACATTTTCTTGCCCACTTTAAATATCTCCAAAGTAATAGTCAACGCTGTCTGACCCCATGTAATTTCACTGTCTCAATGTGCAGATGTTGTCTACAGAACGTTTGCGTGAGTCCTAAAATCATTGACTATTTAATGAATCTTTCTGTTTTACCCACCTGATACTACATTTGCACCTGCGTATCTATATCTGGCTTGCTATAGCAAACCATCTTAGGCTCTCTCTCACTTGCGCGGCGTTATAGGCTCACTCACCGCAAATCCACCTTTACCTGTCACCATGTCGGCCTCACTCTCACCTTCACCTCGACTACTGCGTCGATATTACTTAATCACACTCATCTCTCACTCTCCTCGATCGCAACTCTCCCACTAACTTACCTTTTTCTTCCCAATATCAATATCAGCACCCAACATGACACAGCCACCAGCAGGCTTCTCAGCAGCGATCCTGCAGCAATGGACAGCGCTGAGAGGGAAGCACCAGGCAGAATCTACACGCTTCTTGCGCAGCGTTGAGATTACAAAGACGAAGCTGCTTGCCCAACACGCGGCTGAGGAGCAGGAATTTTGGAGTAGACAGCAAAAGGATTCGCAGCAGTTGGATGCTGTGACTCAAAACGCCGCCTCGAAAGGCTCGCAGCTAGCTGAAACGCCAACATCACGGCCAGCTAAGATACCCACGACTGGACAAGTCACTCCCAAGTCTAGACAGTCGCCACCAAAGACTTCTAAAATCAAATCCGCTCCGGTGAGGTCGACGCCTGCAAATTCTCTCGCTCGATTAGCAAAGAAGGAGCCCGAGTACATCAACTTGGTTTCTGACGATGAGGACGAGCCAACTCCTTTGAACAAGACATCTGCCGTCAAGAAGTCTGTACAGCCGGTGAACAGCTCCATTGATCTAGACGGCCAGTTGGAAACGAACGTGTTGTTTGCCGTTCCATCTGCTAATCTGGAGTTATCCGGCAACGCCTCGAAGATACACTGGGTAGGTCCTCACTTTCATCATCGATTTTGGTCAACTCAACAACTGACCAATTGCTCCAGACGACAGCTCAACCACCAAGCGTGAAGAATGTGGGCGATGGTGGTATAAGTCAAGCTCAAAATCCACTCCCGCCTTTGTCCACCCCAACTCCAACACTGAGCAGCAAGTCCGACTTCTCTGGCCTGCCATTAGAAACTACAGCCCCTCTAATCCAGCAACTTACCACGCCTTGTATCTCACCAACCAAAACAACCCTACCTCTAGATCTTCGCCCCGAGATCCCAAATCACATACTACGTCAACAGCAGCTCGATCGTTCTGCCATTCTGAAAGAGCCTGCAAGTATACCGCGTGATCAAAATCGTCTCTTCCTTGAGCAGCAGAAGCACAATGGTGGGCTAGTGGGGAACATACTGCGTAACGAGAGAAGCCAGAGTCTTGCGCCAGGATTGGGCAGTGTGTTTGAGCATGGAGGAGGAGATGTTCAAATGCAAGATGCACAAGGTATGCCAGAGGTCGCTTTATTATTTTTGAGGCTTTGACTTACGGTGATATAGTTCTTACCGCTGTATCTAGCACTCAAGAAGTGGAGCTAGGGATCCAGAGAACTCAACTTCCCAGCCCTTCACCGTCCGCATCTGAGCCCCGAACTCCTAGAGCTGCATTTGCATTCAAGAAACCGTCACTACCACTCCCCACCGGCTCTTTTGAATCACGTCACACTCGAGCACAAACAACAGACTCCCAAGTCTCTGGCTTCATACTTGGTCTCTCGCGAAGCTCACTTGCTGATCTGAATAACCGGCGCAGTGAGCGCGAAGTTTCGACCGCATCTACCTATACCGAGAACAAGAAGAGGAAAAGCAAGGAGATTGATCTCAGTGATGATGGGGAAGATGAGTCTGATTATGCGCCATCGGATCTAGATTCGCCATGTGCTAGAAAGCACGATTCCACGCCAGTGGTCAAGAAGCTCAGAGCAACATCCTCAACTGGAGTGAAGCCAAGAGGTCCTCCTACACCTTCAGTATCGCGTACTCCATCAATCAACGGTAAGAATGGATTTGGTTTCAAGCCCATCGCTCAGAAGGCCACGCCAGAAACTCCTCCAGGTACGCCCGGTAGGAAGTCCACACCATGCACACCCAACGCTCCCACAAAGAAGTCCCAGCACATTCCAACCGCCCTGAGATCTCCATCGAGTCGCGCCGCTCCAAGTCGTCGTCTTTCCACTACACGAACCGACACCTACCATTCTCCCCGAAGAGCGAAGCTCCAAGCCAAAACGCGTATCCAAGCCCAAAGCGAGGAATTTGCAGAAACACTGACAACCCACTGGATCGAAGAAGCAGCAGCCAAGGAAGCGCGACTCAGCTCAACACGAACAGATCGAGACCTGGGTATGCGACTGCGCAGCATGAGCTTGACTCCCGCACCTCCTCTCATCCCCCCTGCTATGAATACGTCTCCACCAACCACCGCTACCAACAAGCTAGCCACAAACGCCGACAGAGCCAGAGATGAAGATTCAAACACAGATGCAAATACAGTCTACGGCAATCGCGAATGGACGCACGATCGCTTCAACGGCGACCGCCACCTCTGGCAACGCGAGCAGCCTACGGATACAGTTTTGGATTCGAATTCGAATCTGAAGGTAGGTCGCTCGTCGGAACAGGCAGTTGAAAACAGTGAAAGTGAAGAGCTGAATATTGGTAAGTCACTAGACATTCCCCAAGATTACTTTCCACACACACAAGACCAAGCTTGAGACACATTTCAAACCGCCTGCTCTGCTCTGCTCGACTATGCTCTAAGCTAACTGTCGCAGCATATCACTACAACGGCACATTAAGACAAGGGCGATACAACAGTAGGCAACCTTCACGAACTGGCGTGTAGCGAGCGGAGTTTTGTGTCAGTGTTTCTATTGGGCATTAGACACTATGCTGGAGTTAATGGTTTGCTGCATGCGTTTTGGAAGTACTTTGGCGTGGATACAAACTATTTCAGGTTGAAACTCGTGTTGGGTAACTAGGTACCATGAGATTTGTGTTCACTGTCGCTTTGGTGTCGTGTGGTGAATACATTTGTGCATCAGAACGAGGTTGAGCTCCGGTAGCACCTGATTGGCCAAGCGTTAGTCATCCCATTTAGTCAGCGCACATTCCGTCTCTCCATCCCTTGCAAATCCAGTAGCTTCCCTAAAACCAATTCGCAATGCACACCCACACTTTCACTCAGTGCATCAATTCACAACTCTTTTTCACTTCACTACACAATCGTCAAACGCCATTCCACGGTACCGCCCACCCCGTACCGCACATCGCTGTACGACCTACCTAGCGCCGTTTCCATGCCGCCCCCACTTTTCCATCCCATGTCCCGCCCGCTACTGCACGATGCAAGCCGTGGGCTACTCGGACACCTCCGCCAATGGCAGCTTCTGAAACGGGAAGCGGTTCTCTGTTCGTCGCTCCGGCTAATGAGGCCTAGGGCGACTGCACCGGCGATCGGCGCCCTGAGGAACCATCGGATGTCGGGTTACTATCGTTTACAACTGAGTATATCGAGTGGCGCATTGAATTGGTGCGAGACACTGTGGATTCCAGGACTTGGGAGGAGAACGGCGATAACGGACACCGTCATTTGCACTATCGTCGGTTTCGAACCTTTCTGGTGAAGTCCCAACAATGCATATGATTGCTGACACGACCAACTAACGCAAACCATCGGCTGGTCTTCCTGAGACGTTGTGCAGCCATTATATACGCAAAAAACGGCCACTTTTCCATCAAAAATCACCTACAAACAGTAGGATGTTCAACAGCATCCTTGGTCCAACGGTAGGATAATTGCCTTCCAAGCAATTGGTTCGGGTTCGACTCCCGGAGGATGCATCTTTCCTTTTTGCATTGCAACGGCTCGTTCAGCGTTGCGAGATGACTTTTTTGCGTCCTCCGGAGTCTTCTTTGCATCAGGGACATGCAAATCTCCAGACACGAGTGGAGGTGCGCGGGAGACGCTTTACCAACGACATGTTTGCTGGTTTCCTCATTTTTTGCTTTGTGGGCACCTATGTAACACTGCATGCGGGGTTGGAAGATTGAACCTCAAGCCCAGACAGCTACGAAAGCCAAATCACACGCGGAGTGAGTGGCTTCAGGTGTGCTGACCGAGTCCAATCAGCAAGCAATGCGTGTGGTTGCTGGACTGGCGCAGAGCCTCCAATCCCTCGGCTCCCCGATTCCTTACAATTTCTTACCGAATTTTGGAGGACAGGCATAAATCCTGAAGGACTCGCATTGCGAAATAGCTCACCAATCAATTCGCCTTCGAATTCCCGTTTGAGCTCAGCTGTGGTAAAAGTCCTGTCTATGACATTCCTCCATCTGCCCACAACATTCAAGCAGTCACAATGTCACACACCAAGGCCTTGGTACCAAGACAGCTACTCGCTTCTTTTGTCCTGATTGGTTTCCGCTAGCCCTACATCGCAGGCAGTGCCCGTTGAGGAATGGCTGCTCGGGTAGATGCGTTGTTGTCTGCGTTCATGGCCCGCCATTTGCAACCGAGTCGGTGTGGTTCTGGTCGGAGGACTGCATGGGACTTACGTGCTGGCAGTCTGATTGGTAGATGGTGCGTTCCAACGCCAATGGACACCGGTATTTGTTTCGGAAGGGATTTGCGCTGATCAATTCTTGGATGCGTGATGTGCATGGTAAGGGTTGAGAGGACAGCCAGAGGCATTGGAATGGTGGGATGGTGGGATGGTGTGGTATATAAAGCAAGCTGACTGCATGACTTGAAAGCATAAATTCATCTCTTCAAAGCACAACCGCCTTTTGTTTTCAACGAGCTCCAACATCTCAATAGTGGAATTCTATTCACGTTCAACTCGCATCCACTGCTCTTACACAAATCAACATGGCGATCCAATCGACCTTCCAGCCCACACCTCCTGTCCGCACATCAACAGTCGACTCCCAAAATACACAAGGATCCGGCCAGATGTCACCTCCAACATCCCCCGCATTACCCTCCCGCACAGCAACCGCCTCGCCAACAGAAGACTCCTTCTTCGGCGCAATCACAGCACGCATGCGACGCGACCGCTCACGCAGCGCTTCACGTAGACGCGACAAGTCGCCCATGGTCATGCCGCCCGTGCAAGTCCCTTCCACCACAACACAACCCCGACAAGCGACAAAGGCTGCGCAACCATCGAGACCGAGCTTGCAGAGCGAAGGCCGGAGGAGCACAAGTGGCAGTGATCCGTGGCGGGGACGGCATTCGAATGACTGGCTGTTCAACGGGTTCTCGGTGACGGATACGGCGAGAGATATCTTTCGGGTTGGAAGGAAGTCGTAGGTGAGGAGGTGGGCTCGAATACTGCTGAATGGTAGCACACTGTTGAACGGGTGTTGAGTAGCCTCTTGACGACTTTTATGAGATATATGAGCAATGATAATGATATGGATTGATGTGTGTATGCTCCTGCGTGAGATAATTGTTTTTCATGAGCCTCAAACTTTGTAGGCTGGTGTACTCTCCTCGGGATGACTCTACCTGTCTCTTCTAAAGGTCTTCACATCACCTTGAAGGAGAATTGGAGCAGAGAATACCTTTTGAAATTTGAAGGTGTGAGATGCGTTGCTTGGATTACACCCCTCATATAGACACATACTTGATACGCGATGAGAACAGCGTTCCCTGACGCCGTAACGACGACTACACACTTGCGATGCAGAAGTTTAGTCGTGATCAAGAGAAGTAGATCCACAACCCGTCTCGCACTACTCTAAGCTAGTCAGCCCTACGAATCGCGTCGCGTTCTAGAGTCTCCTACCGCCCACATGAGCACCCTCATGTCTTCCCATGCCTGTGTTTCTGCAGCAGTATCCTTGGCTTTCGTAACATGAGGTATATGGCTATTTGCGCGATGTCTTGTCGAGTGTCGATGCTTGCGAGGCCCGCGATCGGCATGGCAGAGCTGAGGAAGTCAAGCGAATGTGGTGGAGAGGAAGGCAATCCACTATTCCTCACCAACATCGCACCGTAGAATTCCCAGCTCTTCCATGCGGAGAAACTCATCCCGAATTATCATCGTATCCAGTCGCATCGTAGCATCCAGTCCGTCTGGCCTGACACTGCTGTGGAGTGGGTGATAACCGGTAATACTCGGACTACGATAAGGAACGACTCAAACTCCGAATGAGTCTCGGAGTAGATGATTAATCCACTGCCTTGAGGACTACAAATTGTAAGAGATATGAATTACTCCACTACAACACTACGAGAGAATATGAGACAGAGGCAGAATTGACTTATCTCCAGCTGTCTTCCCCACCACCCCACTTCGATACATCACATCCGTCAGCAATCGCGGCACCATGAGACACGAACGCGCTACACTCCCGACACCCAAGTCGAGCAACTCTTTCTGGCACAGTGAGCCGAACGAGTTCCTGCTTGGCCATCGCACCACCGAGGACCTCCCCGCAGAAGCTGATATCGTTATCGTGGGGAGCGGTATCACGGGCACCTCTGCTGCAAGATATCTGGCAGAGGACGAGAGGGCAAATGGCAAGAGCGTTGTGTTGCTAGAAGCTAGGGAGGCGTGCTGGGGTGCTACTGGCCGGGTGAGTCGAAGAAAAGGATAGATGTCGTCGTCAGAATGGACATATCACGACCAACGCCCGCTCGCGTTCGACTTCAATAACCATGCTGACTATTCCAACAGAATGGTGGACACTGCCAACCCCTCCTCTTCGACAGAGGCTCAGAAGTCGCCGCATTCGAGATGAAGAACGTAGACGCAGTGCGTTCGTACATTCAGAAGAACAACGTCCCATGTGAATGGCGCGAGGTATCCGGCTGCCGCACATTCTGGACCGAAGAAGTCATGAAAGAGGCAGAGAATGAGATTGCCCACCTCGAGAGCATAGCACCAGATCTTGCAAAGCATGTAAAGATCATCAAAGACAAGGAGGAGTTGAAGAAGCACCGGGTCTCCCCCGATTGTGTTGGAGCGACGCTTACAGCAGGAGCTGCAAGTTTATGGCCATACAAGCTCGTGACCTTCATTTTGGAAAAGCTCGTCAAAGACGGACGTCTCAATCTTCAGACCAACACTCCCGTCACCGAAATCACGTCGTCGGACGGCAAGCACACGCTGCACACGGACCGCGGTACCATCAGCGCGAAAACCGTCGTCCTAGCGACAAACGGCTACACTTCCGCCATCCTCCCTCACTTCGCCGACCTCATTGTACCCGTCCGCGGCGAGATGTCCGCTCTCCTTCCACCCAAAAACTCTACGCTCATCCCCGATTCCTACGGCATGGTCGCCGCCCTCGGCCAGCCATCCAACAACGACGACTACCTCATCCAACGCCCCTTCGACGGCGTGCCAAACCCCAAAGGCCATCTCATGTTCGGCGGCGGCCGTGGAGCAGGGCTCCCGAGCATCGGCGTCTCAGACGACACCATCGTCGACGAAGGAGCAGCAGCGTACCTTCGCAGCGCGCTGCTCAAGGTCCTCGAACTAGATGGCGAGACGCAGGGTCTGAAGGAGCTCGAAGCCACCGCGCAATGGACGGGAATCATGGGCTACTCCAGGGACGACCATCCGTGGGTGGGCAAGGTGCCTGATAAACAGGGCTTGTGGCTCTGCGGTGGGTACACAGGGCACGGTATGCCGAACACCACGCTGTGCGGGAAGGCAGTAGTACACATGTTGCTCGCCGAGGAGGCTGGTGAGGATCTGAGCACAACCCAAGCACGTATGGTGGATAATGCGGACCTACCGCAGAGTTATTTTCTCACAAAGGAGAGGATTGAAAGGACGAGAGAGAGGTTCTTGACGGTGCAGCAGCAGGATGAGCAGGGTGTGCATATGAATGGGGTTGTTTAGGTAGTGGGGCAGTGTATCTTCCAAGGAGATTGTTTCTACAGCCAGGAGGATTTACTCTAGTTCCTGGGCTGGGATGTCCAAATCAATTGTTGACCCTCGGAATTTGCGTAACATCCATATACAGTTCTTCGCTCGAAGCCGCTACAGCTTTGTTATTGACTAGCCCCATATACCAGCATACAAGCAAAAAGGCATTTGTAGTTAGCTGTGATCTAACATCTTCTTCGTAGTTTTCTATAAATTCTCAAAAACAAGGATGTACCTGGGAACAGATGCCTGTCACCCCGCTGGTTTACGTCACGCGTCGCGGGGTAGTGGGGCACGAGAGGAATATCAAGAGGGGTCGTACCTCTCCAGTGAGAATCGCGTCAAGACAGGTGTCACAAAGGTGAAGGAACAAGCGCAGAAAGATAAGGCAGTGTCACGATCAAGGCAGTGAAGAGCAAGCATGATTGAAGAAGATTTATTGGTATCTCGTGTCCATAATCATATCCATCGTAAGAGGCGAGAGACACAGTGCTACTCAGCCAGATGTCTATTATCCATCCCCCATCATCGTATCGCCGTCAATAAGCCGGAGTGATGTTGAACCGTTGTCGAAGAATCGTCGTGGTGGTTAGACCGTTGTCGAGAAGTCGTTATGGTGTGAACCGCTGCCGGGACATTGCGTCGAACCGAGTGATGTAGAAACTTAGACGGAGCGCTTGTTGGCCTCAGCAGAGGCGTCGTGCTTGCTCTGGTCCATCTTGTCGCCAGCGGCGGAGAGGGCACCGGAGGCACGGTCGGTGAGGGAGTCGTTTCCGGGAACGTTGCCCTTGGCCTGCTGCTTGTTGGCCTCCTTGGAAGCCTCAGCGGACTGGCCCTGGATGGACTCAGAGACGTAGTTGGCGGCGTTCTTGACGGAGTTGACAGCCTGGCCGACGAGGCCGTCGTTGGGGGTGTTGGCGTTAGGGGCAGACATTTTGAGTTTGTTGGTTGGGTTGGGAGTTGTTTGAAGAAGTGTAAAATTGAAGAGTGGCTTGAGTTGATGCTGGACTGTAGAGGGGTGAGGGGTGGTTCTTATAGACAGGTGGGGGACAGGTGAGGGGCACAGGGACGGCGCTAGCAGTTGTGAAGGCACTGCGCAAACGGACACTTGGGCAGTGACGTCGATGGTACTACGTCATTTCACGTGCCATTTGGAAGCGGCTGAGCTTGTGCGGAAGGGGCAGCTGAGGTCTAGAACCAATGGTGAACCACAACCCACACTAAACGGAGCAAGCCCATCTCGGATTCACTGGCGATCACGATCCATTTGGAGATCTCGCCCACGCATTTCGAAAAGTGCCCCGCTGAACCCCACTACCCTGACGTCACACAACAAACCAACAAACACAGCGAGGAGCACGCAAGGCACGCAAGCAGAGAAGAAAATGCCGCAAGTTTCATCCGCCCCTGTTTCAGTGTCCGTGTGTCTCTGAAGCTACCTGAAGAGGCGCAGGCCTCATGACCAAAATCGATGCCTTCTTCTGGCAAGTGCGAACATGCACGCCGTAGACCACAGGATCGCCTCAGCGCTTGCACCTATCCACGCATACAGTGTAACCTCGTGTGATCGAGATTTGCATTCCATGCTAATTCCGTTATGTATGTTGGTTGCGAGTATCGCTTCGAGACGAACGAAGTAGGAGAACTCTTTCGCTAGGCAGCAGCATATACGGAAGCCACGTTGCATGCAAGGTTTTCTTTGCTTCTCTACCCTTCTGCTTCCTTCCATGTAAAGCTCGAACATGGGAAGTACTCTCAACTGCCTCAACTGCCTACGTGTCTCTTGGCTAAATCGAGGATAATTCTAGCTCAGTTGAACAGCGGTCGTGTTGATCATTTGAGAATGCTGCCTGTCTCCTATTTTCTTTGCCACTCCTATCTCTGAGCTTTCATGAGAGCGCTGTTTCTCTTGGAAACCTACGCGTGGAGGTACACAAAGCTCATCACTCAAGCCCCCAGCCTCTGCATTGTATCAGTATTTCAACAAAACCTTTCTTTGTTCGCCCTCACATCCTGCCTGGCCTTCCGGTACACTCGTCTACATCTACCACACGCGATGACCTACAGTATGAACATTGTCTAGAAGATTAAGACCTGAACGTCTCGCCGTGCGACAAGCTCTAGTGAAGAAGCACAAGCCAACTGTCACATATGAACTGCCCTTTCTGATATCGCGCCAGCCAGACTTTGAGCGTGCATCTCTTCATTCTCACAGCGCCAATTGACCATTTCTCCTGCTGGGTCATGTTCTCCAACCAAGACAACCCTTCATCTGGCAAAGGCTAGTGTTGGTACAAATATACATGCCCTTTCCCCCAAGACTCGCTGCATGCTCTTGCATACTATGGTACCCTAACGTTTCTTCGCATTGCCGCCCCCGCACGGAAGAGTCTCAGCGAATCAGATAGTCTGTCGTAACTTTAGGATTCAACCGCAGTTGCTCCTTGATCTTAGTACAGTTGAAAAACATCAGGGGTTACCACAGTACAGAAGCCAACTCACCTCTGCTGTCCAATGCTTGCAAACATCCCAACAGTTCGATGTCCTCATTACGCCACATGTGTCGTTCCCTGACGGGGCGAAGCATATGACGTCGGGTTGTTAATGCCTTGCGAGTCAAACTAACAAATCCCAACCTCAAACATCCTCGGTACTCTACTCGCGGTACTCGCCCCAAACTCAAACTAATGTCTAAGGAGCCCAAGCCTCTCTAACCAGTCGTCTTGTGCCGATCTCGTGCCACCCTTTACGCCACCTTGAAAACTCAGGGACGAATTAGCGTGGGCACCCTAGTCGCGCGGTTTCTCCGGAAATGTGGGGGTTACGCGACCAACATCGGTTCAAGGCTGGCGTCGTCGGTGTTTACGTTTGCGATTATTTTCGATGGCGAAGAACATGCGCGAAGTGCAAATTGCGATTGCGGGCCATACATTGGCCCGCGGGGGAAGGACCGGGCACGGCGCGTGACGCACGTTGTGGGTCAGCGGGAGCTGGGTTGGGCAGCTGCGCAGTAACGCTGGAAGTCTGTTGCAACGTTTACTTTACAAGGCCAATCCGCGTTTGCGTGTGTGTATGAACCATGCTCATTTACCAAGCCTTGCGGCCTCTCGTGATTAATAACCCGCGGAGGCTTGACGACGGAGTCGCGTGTCTGTCAGATATCGTGGTTTTTCCAACACTCGCCAGCTCTTTCCACGTACCACGTCCCCACGAAAAACATATCATGTCCTACATTTGGTACTCTATAAGGCTTTACTTCTTTGTATCCTTCTACGGCACCTCTGGCCAGTCAATGAACACCGTAAGAGATATCAATTGGTTGGCGAACAGCTCAAACTATGTCTACAACCCGTGAGAAAGCCGTAGAGGATGAACACTTGTCCATATCCGAAAAGCACACCGCCTGTGGCTTTTATTCGAAGCGTCTCTGGCAGTAAGAAAGTTGAAGGTTTCGGCCAGAAGCTGTTCGCTTTTAGCAACAGGAAAAAAGCCGAAAATTTCGAGGACGCCGAAGGTTTCGATGCTCAGCTTGTATTTACGAAAATTTGGGCGTAGAGACGAGAAGGACCGAGTCTCCACTTCCAACACAGGCGGAGCATGTCGATCACTACGCAGGTGAGTTCTCACTCTCACTAGCGACGAGCTCTCCTTCTTTGCAGGCGGTAACGAAAGATGCGGATACGAAAGCGAAGACGTAACATAATAAACTACAGGGTATCAGATTGTAGTTTCGCTTTTGAGACACACGTGGTGGGCCGGAACGACGACGCGTACGCCTTCAACAACCTGGTAACTTCCCCTACCTAGGTTACTTTCCTATTGCAACGTTTGCACGAGGGGACATTCCTGTCACGACGGCATGTCTATACATGGACAAGATGTAGTAACACCTACAGCACACAAAGAACGATGAAGTCATGTCGTTATCGCTATGCCATTTAGGCCTCATGGCAGAGACTGACCTATGGCTCAAACTAGGTCTATCATTCGGCGCATTGGTAATGAATTTGCAAACCGAATATGAAGTGACTAATTGCGTATATTTTACAGAGTTATTTACGACTTCCGTTTTGAGAACCTTTATGACACAGATGTAAAAGACTGTGTTCGATTTATTCTGGATAAATCCCATCCTGACTGGAACCTTCTGTATACACAGGTGACTCAACGTTTTTCTGATTCTCGAAGCACATTTTCGCACTCAATTTGGTGGTCATTGAGGTCGCCTGGCCCAGTTCACTAGTCAATCTTGCAGAACCCAAGTTCTAGACTCAATGCCATGAGGTTAACGCTGTCAATCTTGACATCACATTTGAGAGTACTCCAACAAGTCTCGTCGACTTTTAGGATGGCGTAACTTTTAAGTGGATCATATATGATATGTTCACCGCGCATAAAAGACTCGACATTGGTGTCAACGATCAAGGAGAGAACACATCTCCCTCTGAAACGCTCATAACGGAGCCGAGTTTTTACATCCATGTGTGCATCCGGCAAACTTGTATTTTATCTTAGTTGACGAGTCTTCAACTCCGTTCGTAATAAAGGTCCTGGGCAATTCTAGCCATTCGCAACGCCTAATTTGCTCCGTGAAAAGGTTGTTTAAGCTTTCAACGTTTATCAACGGCTCCGAGCATATATCAGCGCTAGGGGATAAGCGTAGGATGGTTTTCTTGGTACAATACGGCGATGACATAGGGTAACGTTTGCGAGAATCAATAGTATGGCCGAAAGGCCGGCCAGTCCGGGATGAGAACTAAGCTGCACACGTATATAGCAGATTTTTCAAAGTTGGGCAGCGCCGAGTTACTATCTGTACTACCGGGAGAGAGTTTTTGCTACATGGTCAAGCGAGCTCTTTGAACCGAGCAGTGGATCTACATACGCGAGAAGCATGCGGAGAAGAGAATTGGGAAGGCTACAGCGGCGCTTGCCGTTCCCGGTTGGCGCAACGTAGAAACAGAAGAGTCAGATAGAGTGTGTGAGTTAGATGATGAGTAAGAGGAACATTCAAGCAGAAAAAAAGGGTGTGCATATATACTCTAGTAGCCGTAAAAAACAAAACAAAGTCGTATTGCCTCTCTATGGAAGTTGCAATTTTCAAGCGTCGGTTGATAGATAATACTGCAATGACGCAACAGAGTGCGTACAAACACTCCTCCAGATTGGGCTGAAACGGGCACCCCTGGGTGGGATTATATAGGGGTTCCTGGATAAGCTGGGCGTATCGATCATCATCAAGACTAGCAAAACGCCATGCTGGAAGCGAAAAAGATTGATTGCGATTGTGAGCGTAGGCTCTGATATCTTTAAAACGCCAAAAGCCCCCACAAGGGCATTCCAGGAGCGCCACGAGAGAAAGTTAGCCGGCCTGATCCTGCAGGTCGACCGCCATACCCTTGACTGTCCACCGCAAGGCGATCATGGCCTACAGAATTGTGCACTTCGGCCGATGTCTTGGCTTCCTATCTCGTGGAGCCCTTCGTCCCCTCCTGTTGTCAGGTCTGGGTTCCGGCGGGGCGTTTCGACGTTCCCTTTGATCTTTGATTATGATCTGTCTGCTGAGGTCGACGAAAGCTTCATCGACATTTGCTCTTCTTCGCGCACTGGTTTCGAAATACGGAACACCCCATTCACGTGATATCGCGAAGGCTCGTGGTCGAGATACTGCTCGGTCGTCTTCCAGATCGGATTTGTTGCCAACGAGCACCATGGGGACATTATCGTCGTCTTTGATCCGCCGTATTTGTTCTCGTAACTCCGCGAGCTCATGGAATGATGATGCTGATGTTATGCTGAAGACCAAGAGAAATCCTTGGCCAGTCTTCATGTAGAGTTCTCTGCGATTTGTTAGTAACAATGGATGTTGCTGGGGTTCGTTGTAGGTACCTCATAGCAGCTATGTCGACGTCAGCAACTGTAATGGTGAAAGCCAAATTTCAAACTTACTGAATTGTTCTGTGCCTGCAGTGTCTAGAATCTCCAACACAACCTGACGGTTCTGATGATGGGTCAGCTGACGTGTTTGCACGATCAATTTTGGAGTACCAACGTCGACATTGATGGCCTTTCGATACGAGTCCTCTATGGTGGGATCATAACTCTCTATCCACACATTTTGTACAAATTGTGCTACAGGTAGTCAGTATCTCTGCGACCGTTCCGAATCTTCATCCACGTACCTGTCAAGCAGCTCTTTCCGACTCCACCTAATACGCCACCATCGTCAGTCTTGTTCGACCAGTTGATCGCGTCCTCACTAACTCACCTGACCCGAGTACTACTATATGGTACTCCCGTTGCGACATGCTTTGCGAGATCTTTCGTCGTGTTGTGGTAGAGGTAACAACAGCCTTTGAAGAACTACTTCTGACTTTTGGCTCACACCGCCACAGGAGGAGGATGGGCGGCTCCCAATGCCGTGCACTAGTTCGCCAAAGCTAATTGTGCAATGACAATGTTGAAAGACAGCTGGACTCGGCGTCGCTAGCTACCTGCGACTCGGAACAGATTGTGTGCGTGCGAGCTGTGCTCTGAGCCAACCACGACTGGGGCAACTTGTCAGCCGTCTATACTTGTGTTCCACAGGTACCAATCAAAAAAATCAAGAGCCTCAAATGCATCGTGGACAAGTCATTGTGGCAAATCGCGGTGCTGGGCTATGCATATAAGCTGCACGCGCAGAGTCGACTTACCTACCGGATGCGGCGAGGCTGGGGATTCGAAGAGATTTTCCGAGGTTTCAAGGCTGCCTGTTATCGATAAGGCAAATGTTGACGAGTTTGAGGGGCTGCGGCGATTATCGAGATCGGGGATGTAGAACGAAGGGCAACGTAGCGATTAATAGCCATGGGTTATCCTTGGACTTGGCAGGGCTCACCGACGTGCTTCGACTCGTGTAGGCCAGCGACGTCGAATCCGTCCAGCTCCGGGGTAACGTGTGCCGTAGTCCGCGCGCAGACGCTGCAGTCAACGCTCCTTTAAGTGTTCCCTGCGGTGCAACGCCTGCGAAAGCGGTTGGTCAGCCGCAAGAACGCGTTGCGATGTTATCGAAGCGTGTGTTGTGTCTGCATGAAGCCTCATCACGAACGAGGCCATACCAACATGTCGGGACCGTCCCGAACCCCCTTGCCATAGTAGCGTACCAGTTACCCTGAATGAGGCGACACTAGCTTTGCAATGGTCAACAAGGCAATGCCGTTATGTAGTCATGCCGAGCTGCTATCCTACGACATTGGCGCAATGCATTGACTTCAGCTTGGCTCGCACTTCTCTCCCTGCGTATACAAGGCAGGCTGAACGCAGTGCCAGTGTTGGCAACGTACAAGCATGAGAGACTTCTGGTGGGGCGTGAACCAGCGCAACGATATGCATCAGGGTGGATTTGACATGCCCCGGATCCAAAATCTAGCGGGCAGGGGCCTCAGCAGTCGCCGAGTAGCGCCAGCGGTTGACGAGCGAAGAACATCATCCGAGGAATATACCGACGTTGAGGTAGCTGAATTGCCGGGCAGCCGCTTCCACGTGGCAGTGACAGTCTGTGTTGCACTGTATCGCAATGCCTGTCACTCGTGTCTTGTATCGCCGTTCATGAATGCGGGCGAGGCAAAGCACACAATAGTGATAGTAGACGCAGCCGTGGGATTCATTAATAGTACAACGAGCCACGACATGTGCGCAAACAAACACGTGGCTGAGTCATTGCTGCATAAGCATATGATCTGCGCGTAGAATGCCAATGCCCCGAGGGAAGTTTCCCGCTTCCCCAGCATCAGACTGTCTATCTCCAACAAGGAGTCTCCCTTCTGAGACGGCAGCCAGTGAAGAAAATCCGTGCGAAATTGGCTACCAGGCAGATCGGAAGTCAGCCCGACGGATAGATAGCAAGGAAACTTATCCTGGCTGGTGACGTACATGTTGACAAAAGCGTCAGATGTCTGTAAGGAGTTAGCGCAAATCCGGATCGGATCAAGGTAGAACCGCACCCAGTCAGCGTGAAGCTCTCGTTCACGTAGACGTCGCAGCCCCTCGACGACCACCCCGCAAACCTATCGAACGATGCGTCTCCATGCTGCGCTGATCCTTGCAGCATGTCTCGCCCCGGCAGCTGCGATTTACGAGGACGACGCATACCACATTGACTTCCATTATGCGCTGCTAGGCCTGCCAAAACACGAAGCCACCTTTTTCCAGAAGCCATACGCCGGCTCGAAAGCTTCCCTCCTCTACTCGATATCACAAAACCAAACAATTGGTGCAATCAACCCAAAAGACGGTGCACTCGTTTGGCGACAACACACCGTCACTGAGCCCAATGGAAAGGGACATCTCAGGGCAGGAAGTGATCAGGATACTGTCATCAGCGCTGTAGGGGATCGCATTACCGCATGGAGCGCCTCAGATGGAAGGCTTGTATGGGAGACCAGTGTTGGTGGAGCAGTTGTCGAGGACCTAGAGATCCTAGAACAAGAAGACGGAATCACGAACAACGAGGCCAAAGACGCTGTCATTCTGCTGGCCGGTGGTAGCACCGGCGTACAGAGACTTGATGGAAAGACTGGGCGAGTGAAGTGGACGTATGAAGACACAAGGTCAGCGCTACTGTCACACATCGTGTATACGGACTAACCCAGACAACAGCGGAGATGTACCATTCCAGGTGTCCACCTCGCCTACGACTATCTACTACATATCACTTCACTCATCAATGCTCGGAGGATCAAAACTCAGAGTCACGTCTCTCAGCCCCGTCACTGGAAAGAAGACGGACCAATACACACTGAACTCGGACACTGAGATTACGTCTCACACCAACATTCTATACGCTGGAGCAAATACGGCCGCACCGCTGCTGGCATGGACCGACAAAGCAAACAAAGTGCTGAAAGTAAACATTATCGGCACAAAGGGCATATCAAGCTTCAGCACACCGTCAAACGAGGTCGTGGAGAACATTGTACTGCATGCCCCCAATCACGTCAATTCGCTGCCTCATTTCCTGGTTGAATATCAGACTGTTGTCGGACACTCCGCCGAGGTCTACCATGTCGATCTGAAGAAGAACACCGTGTCCAAAGCTTACAGTCTCCCAGAACTTACGAGCAAGGGCACTTTTGCGACCAGCACATCGGACGCCAATGTTTACTTCACAAGGATCACGGAGGATGAAGTTACTGTCGTTTCGTCTGCCTCGCAAGACGTACTTGGCCGGTGGAGTGTTGAGGGGTCACCAGTTTTGGCTGGCGCCTATCCCGTACATGGCGTCTCTGAGATTGTTATCAAGTCAGGAGCCGCTACCGCCGTCCGAGCAGGAGTTTTGTTCTCCAACGGACAATGGGCACTCATTCGAAACAGTGAAGTGGCTTGGACGCGACCAGAATTCCTATCCCGAACCGTGTCCGCTGCATGGCTAGGCCTCCCAGAAGAGGAGTCACTTGCGCACCAGCTAGAAGTTGAAAGCCACCAGAACTTGGTCTCTGCTTACGTCCACCGAGTTTCGAGGCATGTCCAAGACTTGAAATACTTCCCGGCCTGGCTGCAGAAGGTTCCCGCTCGTCTTGTTGGCAGCGTCTTTGGAAAGTCGAAAGATACTACGATTGATGGCATCCAACAGGACACTTTCGGTTTCCATAAGCTTGTTATGGTCGCAACCGAGGACGGTCGCCTTGCTGCGCTTGACGTAGGCTCGCGGGGCAAGGTGATGTGGAACATTGACCTCAATAAGCTTGCGCCCGGCGCGACCTTCCAGAATCCGACCTTGAAGGCTCACAGCGGCTATGTTGAAGTCAGAGATCCAAGCTTCAAAGGATCGGTATTGGTAAATTCAACCACTGGAGGTCGACTGTCTTCTCAGGGTCTCAAAACGCACGTGCCTTTGGTTTCAGAGGGACAGGAGTTGGTGTCGTTTCACTTGGTCGATAGCACCTTGAAAGGTACACTGGAGAATCAGCCAAGCTCCGAGCCCGTGTGGAGCTTCACGCCTCCTAATGGAGAACGAATCGTTGACTACGCGACACGACCGCTCAAAGATCCTGTTGCCTCTATCGGAAAAGTACTGGGTGATAGGAGAGTACTTTATAAGTACCTGAACCCCAATCTTGTGCTTGTTACTGCAGTCCTCGACTCTGCTCGTACAGCCTCGTTCTATCTGTTGGACTCTGCGTCTGGGCAGTTACTGCATACCATCTCCCACAACGATGTCGATACCTCCAGGCCTATTCCGTCCACCATCTCCGAGAACTGGTTCAGCTACTCGTTCACTACCAATTCTGCCTCAGGATTGTCGGCTCGAGGCTATCAACTCGTCATCTCAGATCTTTACGAATCTCCCCTTCCGGACGACAGGGGGCCATTGGGCGCCTCATCCAACTCTTCGACCGTGCAGCCCTCTGACTCCATGGGCGATGCCGCAAAACCATATGTGATCTCGCAAAGCTACCAGATCCCGGCGGAACTCTCGCATATGACAGTCACGCAAACAAAACAAGGCATTACTAGCCGTGAGCTTCTGGTTACCGTGCCCGCAACTAATTCTATCATTGGCATTCCGCGCCAGGTCATCGACCCTCGACGACCAGTTGGTCGCGATCCTACCGCACAGGAGCAGGCCGAAGGTCTTTCCAAATACACCCCAGTTGTTCAATTTGATCCAAAGTGGCATCTGACGCACAAGTACGAGGTTTTGGGAATAAAAGACGTTATTACCAGTGAGAGTGGGATTGAGAGTACAAGTCTAGTGTTCGCGTACGGACTGGATATCTTTGGAACCCGCGTTGCGCCCAGTTTTGCATTTGATATCTTGGGTAAGGGTTTTAACAAGATACAAATGCTTCTCACAGTCGCGGCACTATTTGTTGGCGTCTTATTTGTTGCTCCTCTGGTAAGTTTTCTCTTCGTATGATATGTACTCAAGTCAGCTTTGAGCTAACACCCTTCGTAGGTCAGGAGAAAGCAGATCGACTCTCTTTGGACGATACCCTAGATTCTTTTGGTGTAAGTTCGTGTGCTAGTAGTTACGGTTGAGGGGTTGTTTTGAGAAGAATCAGCTTGGACTTGTTCCACACGAAACGATTCCATGTCTGTATGACGCTTGAACGGGAAACGCAGTGGTGAAGATGGAACGGAGACTATGTAGCAGGGAGATATGCCATACCCCTGCATGCATGTAATTGCACGGGCTACACCTCACATTCGTCCTCTCCCTTTTCTGTTTTGACCAGCGTGGAATACCACTGAATGATGTCATGCGTCACGCTAGAGTTGACGTCGGTTTACCGCAATGATCAAAGACATACTGACGACATCGCATTAGAAATCAATCAATCAAATAGCATAACGCTCCGTGTTTCGCATTTCGAGCGGAGTTAGCATGGATACCTGTCCAATTGTATCCGTTGATTGTTAATATCGGGGTGTGCGTGAGTGTATGTTATAAAAACGTCTGCGGTATAAAGTTTTCCAAAGTCCGCCCGCTGGAATTTCGACTTACTACATCCAATACTTTTCACGCCAAACAAACAAACAATCACACTCACAATGACGGACCAGAAGAAATACATTAACAAACTCCAAGACACACGTGTCCTCGTCATCGGTGGCTCATCTGGGATCGGTTTCGCCGTCGCAGAAGCCGTTCTCGAGTATGGCGCCCAAGTCACAATCTCCTCGTCCAATCCCAAGCGCGTCGAAGCCTCCATCTCGAAACTCAAGAGCTCTTACCCCTCTGCCGCGTCCAAAGTCCACGGCCTGCCTGCCGATCTCTCGAAGCCAGATACCCTGGAAGATGTGCTGAAGCAGCTCTTCGAAGACACCGTCAAGGCCATGGGGGGCGAGAAACTAGACCATGTAATCTTCACAGCTGGCGACGCCCTCGCCCAGATGAAGCTGAATGATGTCACTGTGGAGAAGATCTACCAAGCAGGCCAGATTCGATTCATCGCGCCGCTCCTCGTCGGAAAATTCCTGCCCACGTACCTCAATCAAAGCTACAAATCAAGCTACACTATCACCACGGGAAGCGTCAGCGAACATCCGATTCCTGACTGGACTGTTGTTGGCTCGTTTGCGGGCGGCTTGCTCTCCATGGTGCGCGGTCTGGCGCTCGATCTTAAGCCTGCACGTGTCAATGGCGTCAGTCCTGGGGCGGTGAATACGGAGCTTTGGGATACGATTCCGGAAGATCACAGGAAGGGGATGATGAAGTCGTTTGAGGATAAGATGCCGACTGGGAGGGTGCCGCTGCCGGAAGATGTGGCGGAGACGTATCTGGGGTTGCTGAAGGATGTGAATATGGATGGAGTTACAGTTAGCACGAATGGAGGAGCGATGCTTATGTGAGGTGAAAGCTGAGGGAGGAGATGGTGTTGGGGTTTGTGCAGTGGGAGGACCATGTGACGAGATAGAATGATACAGTAAAGTCAAACATCTTGATTACTCTAGTAAAAGTGTCCCGAGTACTCCAGAACTGTGCAATTCTAATTCTTCCTCTGGGACATGCTGCGAAATGCCAAGCCTAGTCTCGAACACTAGCGCAAAATATTTCACAACTTCTGGCGCTCTATGTCGTAAGGTTCTTCTATCCAGCACGCATCGGCGCCCACACGCACCCATGTACGTCGTAACACCAACACAATCCGCTGCGAAATCGAAATCCCGACGTCGAAGGTGACCGCCGCGCCTCCGACATCGCATCGCACACGAACTCCAAAATCGCAGTGAGCATGCGAAGAGTAGTCTATACCCCAGCTCTTGAGCAGCGCTCCGTCGGGCTATTACCGCAGCGAAAATGCGCGGTCGCAGACGTGTGAAGAGGCAGCAGGTCGAAGCAGACGATGGCTGGACAACGATCACGCACGGTCTTTCGAACCTGTCCGTTGGGAAAGGGAAGGAAGTGAGCAAGGAGTACATGAATAGCTTCATGCCGACGCGGACAGTAGAAGGGCTGACCTCGGAGAAGCTTTTGGAGGATTTCAAGAAGCTAGAGGATCGCTGGACAGAGACGACATGCGCGAAACAAATCAAGGCGATACTGGACAGGAGAGAATGGGATATTGGGGTTGCTGTGTGCATTGGGATTGGGAGCTTTAGTCTTGACTGGCATCATCGACACCGCTCGCTGTGGCAGCTCGTGCTGTTCATGGACGTTGTCGGACACCGTGAGTTGCTGTAGCGTATGTCGTGTGTGGAGCTATGGCTGATGAAAACGCAGTGAAAGAACAAAATCCGTCGCTCACCCTCTACGCTCAAGAACCTACTTTCACGCCCGTCGATATCGCGTTTCTGAAGTCCCTCGCAGTCACCGTCGTCGAGTCCGCCGTCGAGTCACATATCTCCCCGCAGACGTTCGTGTATGCGCCGTTCGTCGACTGGTGCATTTTGCTCCCTGTTTTCCTCAAAGATAAAAAGCCTGCGCTGTATGTTGGGAATGAGATTCAGGATGACTATACTGCCGTCACACAAGGGAAGAAGGGGTCGCTCGAGAAACTGGATGAGAGCAATGAAGTGGGGAAGAAGTTTCTGCAAGAGAGGGAGATGGCGCGGTTGGAAGAGTTTGATATGCATTTGAATGCGTTGAGTGGGTTGTGCATCTACTGGAATAAAGAGGGAGAGGAAGAGGATGATGCACAATCTAGAGAAGATTCCTAGAGATACGGAGTCTTACACGCACCGAATGATTAGGTGCTTTTCATTTGGAGTGGGAGAGGAGCATTCACTGCGTTGGATGTACCCCGTAGATGTTCCCGTCGCACTCACGTCAATCAATCCATACCACAAATCACAAATTCCCGTAAGCACGCGCAATCGACTTGAATAACGTTTCCACCCGACGATACCCGTAACACCAAGCTCATTCCACCCAAACTCTCATCTCAGCACCCTCACTCGAAAGTAATCCCGGAGTCATCAAAGAAAGCAGCGCGGTCTCTAGATCTACACACAAGTCTCCTGTGGCTGATCTAACGTTCCTACCCTAAGACTTAACGAGTATTTATGCGCAGCGATTTAGTAATAGCGTGTTCTACACCCATTTCCTTACCATATCAATATCGAAGGTCCTCGAGACTTGATACCACGATTCATGCAGACTCAAGACGACCGCGCTGGCAAGTCTGACGCATAGCTTTGTGATGTGGGAATTGAGCATGTCAGTTCAGAGAGATATACAGTCTGCACGATATTGAGGCGATGTTAAACGTCAAATGCAGCACAGTTTCTGGCGGCAGGTCGAGCGTTTTGCCCAGCGTGGGGACATGAGTGGGTTTATGAAGGGCGTGAGGGAAAACGTTCGGACGGATCTTCAGAAGTCGAGGGAAGCATCCTCAAGACGCGGGTCTAAGGTTACTATTTCGACATGTATATACTATTTACCGTACCTTTTGTCTCAGAATAGGATGGTGGACAGGTAGATCCGAAACGCGTCGAAGATTCTACTTTGTTCTACAACAGGTGGATGCAGGGTTGCAAGGAGGAAGTGCAGGAGGATGTAACTCTCTACTAGAATTGGTCTAACCTCAGTATTTAGATCAGATGGATAATGACTGGGTGGAAATTAGCAGATCAGCAAACCTGTAATCATACTCATGGATTGGTTGTGGTGTGTTGTAGAAGAGGAGAACATATCGGCCGTTGCCGTAGATTTGTGGAATGTAAATGGGAGACAAACTTGTAGACCCTCAACGTGCTCAGAAGCACCATACGATTGCATTGTTATTGCAAAACTTCAACTCTACGTGTGCAGTTGCTGGTTGTCAAGACATACTCACTTGTGGTTTCCAATCTTGGTTGCGTCTTTGCTTATTCTGCTGACTATCGTAAATCACCTCCCTCTCTGGCTAGGACATTTCCCTCGTGACTTTCGCATCCTCGGTATGGGTATGGAACGACTCTTTGTTATATTCATGTTATACTCATTGATCGCGGCCTCGTTGTTGATGTCTCCTTACCTTCGACACTTTACAACCCTCGGATGCTCTTCTGAACCTTGGAATGCACTAAGAGTCTTTTTAATATCAACCAAACTTTACATTCCATGCGGATTAGTGGCGAGTCTCACACCATGCGATGCAACCAGCAATGTCCTCTCTTTGCTGACGCATGGGTAAGACATCTGACGTTGGTTCTCACTGCATGCTTCAAGCTGACTCGGTCGATCGCTGTGCTACATGTTCATCCACAATCACCACGCCAAACACGACACGGTGCCTGTTCCGACGCGTGCCAGACCCATCGCGGCGCCTCGTTCTTTGTCACACCTCCATCACACCACGGGCGTCCCTTCCAGAATGTGCCGAGCAGCACACACACGGCAGCTCTTGTTCGTTCTCTCATGTTCCGCATGCGACAGTGGGGCGCACAGCGCTTACGGCAGTCCCTGGGCCAGGCCTGCATCCCCCATCACACCCGGCGACAAATCAGGCGCCCCATCAGCATTGCCTTCGCAGCCACCACTGACCCTGGTTCACTAGGGATTTCCGTCCCGCCCGTGAAAGTCGCGCATGAGTGGTTGCTGACCCTGGCATGGCAATAGGCTAGTTTGTCGTTATTCACTGCCCTGGGTCCGAATGGCCGGATTGGAACATACGCTTGAGATGAAGTTTGATGGAGGAATGCATGCGACCGACGCAAGCCAGGCAGGCGAGCGTGCGACTCAAGCAAGCCTTAAGTTTGCTTGAACCCACCCCCATCCCATCCCGATCGACCGCCCGCCCGCCACCGCACTTCGACTCGATCAACCCTACCGTCGATTTACTAAGGGGCCAGCCATCGCCGGAAAGAACACGAAAAAGTAAAAGAGTCGGATTTCCCATCGTCGTGGATCTGACGCCGCCATGTTCCGCTTCTCCCTCGTCGTGGCGCTTGTCGCCTGCTGGTCCGCCCTCGCCGCAGCCCATACTGTCATCGTCTACCCCGGCTGGCGAGGCAACAACATCATCACAAACGGGACGACGTCGCTCACAGACCCAAGTATAATCCCGGGGTCACTAGGCATCACGTACGAAAACGACACACACGGCTTCCCGTACGGAATGCAGTGGATGTATCCATGTCCGTCTCCCAAATCCCACCAAGTCAAATCAACCCACATAACTAACACCCCCCCGCAGGCGGCGGCATGCCCACCTCCACCAACCGCACCAAATGGCCCCTCAAAGGCGGCGCAGTCAGCATCCAACCAGGCTGGTTCCCCGGCCACGCAAACGCCCTCTTCTACTTCAACATGGGCTACGGCAACGAGCCGCTCAACTACTCGCACTCGATGCTGCCCGTCTTCCAGATCACCGGGCCCTCAAACCTGCAGTACGACGGCACCTTTTGCCTGCCGCAGGTCCCGCTGCCCGCCGGCTACGAGCCGCAGGTCGGCGATAATGCGACGATTCAGATTGTCGAGACGGCGCAGCATGGGGCTGCGCTTTATAATGTACGTTTTGCTATATCACTGTGCTACCTTACCTATCCTATCCTATCCTGTTCCAGCACACCTGTCCACATCATAGATATTGGACTACTGCTAACATACACAAAAGTGCGCAGACATAACCTTCGCCGAGCCCGCAGACGTGCCCGAAGTCACAAGAGACAACTGCTTCAACTCGACAAACGCCACCACGCGCACCCCCGACATCGGCTTCCAGCTCGTCTACGCTACGACTAGCTCTCCCGCGCCACATAACGTCGTCGTGAACATGTTTGCTGCTGTGCTGGTCCCGCTGCTGCTTGGTGCTGGGTTTGCTGTTGGGTTGTAGATGTGTGTGATGGGTTGTGATGGCGTTTTGGGGGGGGCGTTGTATACCAGTTTTTTTTCTTGTTGTTTTTGATGGGTTGGGGGATGGAAGGAGGGGGGGTAGATCAAGGATGGGATTTGTTGAGTGGAGGGGAGTGGATGGATGGATGGAAGGGTTGAGGGAGGGAAGAATAGGATAGGATAGGAAAGGAAGGGAATTCCTCCCCATTTGTACATATCGAGGCACTGGATGGGGGTCTCTATGATGTTAATGAAGACTCTACTTGGTACGGTAATTCACGTTCTCGTTTTTGAATGGAAGGAAGGAAGCTAATGCATGTATTCTTACTGAAACGGGCTTGTTGAATCGTCGTGAAGTGGTGGACCTCCTGTCTTTGTCCTATTGTAGGTTGAATTGGAAAAGTGAAGATCGCACATTACGATGTGATAATCTGTATCCATCTATCAACCATTCAATCCATCAACACCCCCATACCCATACCGATACACCCCTACACCCCCAACCCAGGCAGCACAACGCCCAACCCCCTCAGTCGACTAGCCGCCACATCAACAAGATGCGTATTCCTCTGCAACAGCTCATGAATACGCTCCGTCTCCGCCTTTCGAGACAAACTGTCGATTTTAACACTCGGTCTTGTCGTTGTCGCTTCACCATTCCCATTACTGCCCGCCCGTCCATCCGCACCCGCACCCGCACCACCACCCAACTCCCCAACCTGCCCCCTCAGCTCACCCTCCAACTTCTTCAACCTCTCCAGCCGCTGCCAAGCAGGCACAACCTTACCATCCACATCACCCGTCAGCGTCTCACTCCGCGCATCAACCGCACCATGCATAGCGGCCAATTCATCCACAAACGCGGCCTCCCTGGCGCTAAGATCCGGGGTGCCGAGGGAGTGCATTCTGCGGCGCAGAGCCTCGTAGCGGTGCGAGATGGCGAGTTGTCTGTTCTGAACTCTTTCTACGCGGGAGGATATGCTGTCTTCTGCGTCGTTGTTGTGGGTGTCGGGGGTAGATGTAGAGGTGGTAGCAGCATCCACCCGCAACGCAACCAACGCACTCCTCGTAACCTGGTCGCGAAACACGTCCTGTAGCTGCGTCGCGCGATTGAACAGCTCCGCCACCGCGGCCTGAAGGCGCGCCGTGTGCGCGGCCAGCACGCGGTGCACGTCCATGAGCAGCTCGAGGTTCGCAGGGCTGAGGCGGATTTCCTGCGTGAGTTGAGCGCGGTGGCGGGCGGGGATTGCGATAGCGTTGCGCAGGTCGAAGGGCGCGTAGAGGTCTCGGGGGGGTTGCCATGGTTCGCGGACTTCTGTGTGCGAGGGGGGCACGTTCATGAAGTCTGCGAGTTGGGCGGCGGTGGGGACGTCTGATTCCGGGGCGTCGAGGAGGGCGGCGACGGGCTCGTTGGCCGTGTTCGTCGTGAGGAGCATGTAGCCTGTATTTCCGTCTTCGATGACGACGCAGGCGGGGACTTGGTGGTGGGGGTCGTTTGTGTCGGGTTTGCGCGTGAGGTGCTGCTCCACGGCGCTGTTTGCGGATTCGAGGAGGCGCTGCAGCCGGAAGTCTGCGCCGTCGGGTTGCGGTTCCGAGAGTTCGTTTTCGAGCTTGGTGATCCATGGCTCGAGGGAGATGTAGTGGACTCCTGTGGCGTGCGAGACGAAGAAGGAGAAGTCTGTGTGGACGTCTGGGGTGATGCTTTGGGTGAAGGTTGATTGTTCGTCGCGTGTTAGGGCGATTGTTTCGGCGATGATGAGTTCGGGCTCGGGTGTATCTGAGATGTCGATTTCATCCTGGTGTTGTTAGCATGATTTTTAATGTTGTATTGCAGGATGTGTATACCTCAGGAGACGGCAGCCAACGCCCAACGACTCCCTCCAGGTCCAGACACACGTGCACCTTGCATGTATCGGTGAGGAGACACACAACAGCGGTGGGCAGACCCTCTGCTGCTTCCTCGTCTGTGCCGTCGGAAAAGGTCTTCAGCGAAAAGACGATCATATCGCTCAGCTCAAAGTCATCGACTTCAGGTGTGATGGTGAAGGGGCCCTGCAGCAGCGGGACGGCGGGGGTACTCCTCGGACGCACAAAGACCTTGACCGAGTCGCCATCAGGCAGTTCCTCCATGAAGGGCTCCTCGTAGATGATGTCCGCCAGCCAGGCGACCTGTTTCTCCGCAGTCTTGACATCGTATTTCGGCGCATCAGTCTCTTCCGAGAGCTCGGCGTAGTTGATGTTGACGGACGAAGCCAGCGTCTGCAGGAAAGTGAAGGACCCGGGCGACTCGACCAGCTGCCACTTGCTCGGCAGGAGCGGACACAACGCGTAGACATCCCCCGACACGGTCGCAATCCACAGCGTCATGGGCGCCCAGCCGTGCACGCCCTCCTGCTCGGGGAAGTCGCCAAAGCAGGCCGAGGCAACCTCCAGCTCGACCGAGTCTGGCGAGAAGCCCTTGGAGGCGCCGTACTTGGAGGCGGACAGATCCTCCTGGTCGGTTGTGGCATTGGCCAGCTTGGGCAGGTCGATGGAGAGGGTGGGCTCGTTGAAGGTCGAGCGGTCGGCGCGGTTCACTTCCCACAGGCGCACCACGCCGGCCTTTGTGATGGTGACCAGACAGCGGCCATGGTAGCCCAGGGGGTGCCACAGCGTGGTTGCGATGGGCGACTCCTCCAGCACGTGCGCCGTCGGCCCTACCTGGAACGTCTTGGGCTTGATGGGGCTGTCGTCGCCGGACGCAAGGTGGGCCGAGTCGGGCAGGCTGACGACGTGGACTGTGTGGGACGTCGAGACGGCGAGGTAGTCACCGGCGGGCGAGATAGTGAGGCGTGTGATGGGGAGCGGAATGGAGACCTTGAGGGTGCGGTATGCAGGCGCAGTGCCGTCTTTCAGGTTAACCAGATCCGCCCAACGAAGCTCGTTGCCCGCTGCCACAAACACTTCAGAGCCTCTCGTCGCAATGGTGCGGCGCGGGCCAGCTTCCTGCTTCCTAGGCGCGACGCCGTTGCTAGCAGCTTGTTTGGGCGCAAACAGATGGTAGCCGGGGCTCGGGCGGGCGAGCCAGGCCGGCGTGTAGCTCAGTACTTTGGGCATGTTGGACGTGTCGTCGCCGTGGTGGGTGAGAAAAAGAAGCCAGACTAAACAAAGTCGAGCAGCAGTGAAAGAAGCTCGCGCGCGCGCCAAGGCCGACCGGGAACGCGTCCTGGGACAGCTTTGATTCGACCTTTACTCACTTGCACAGCTCCACGACCAACACGCGCCCATTTATTTGTCGCCCGTCTCGTCCGCAATCATGGCGCCGCTCCGAAGCACAATAGACCGCCTGGACAAGCCGAGTTCCTACGCGACTGCGAAGGTGAATACCGCATGCACAACCACTCAAAGCACAGCCCTAACACCGTCTTAGAAGCGCAGAAGAGACCGCAACCGCGACGACGAGCGCGAGCCCAGCCCAGACCCAGAAGACAAGCTCAAAGACGCGACAACCCTCTACGTCGGCAATCTGTTTGTCTTCCCATCTCCAACCCTACAAACCAACAACTACTAACACCCTCCTCCCAGCTCCTTCTACACAACCGAAGAGCAAATCCACGAACTCTTCTCCAAATGCGGTGAAATCAAGCGCCTCGTCATGGGACTGGACCGCTTCCAAAAGACGCCCTGCGGCTTCTGCTTCGTCGAGTACTACACGCACCAGGACGCCCTCGACTGCATGAAGTACATTGGCGGCACCAAGCTGGACGAGCGCGTCATCCGCACAGACTTGGACGAGGGCTTTGCCGAGGGCAGGCAGTATGGGCGCGGGAAGAGCGGTGGGCAGGTGCGGGATGAGTATCGTGGGGAGTATGATCCCGGTCGGGGTGGCTATGGGAGGGCCATTATGGAGAAGGATGATGAGATGTAGGTGGACGTGGACGTGTATGAGAAGGATGGTTGCTACACCACAACATGGACGGCGTCTGGCGTTTTTTCTAAATCTAGAAAGTGGCGTGGAAGTGTATCCGGGTCCGTCTATCCACCGAATTCGAAAAGTCTACAACAGAGTATACCACCTCTCCCAAGCAAAAATACCATCTTCCTCTATAAACGCCGTCGCTGATGCCACTCCAAAGTCCCTCCCACCCCAATGCTACTCCGTCCGATCTGCAATTACAAACTCCCTCCTCCGCTCCACAGCCCGCCTCACCTCGTCCAGCCACCAAGCATGTATCCTCGCATCCTCCGTCAACTCAGGGTGAAAACTGCACCCAAACACATTCCCCTGCCGAACCGCAATCACATTCCCCTCGCCACCGTCTTGCTCTGGTGTCTGCGTCTTGCCAGGCAGCCTAGCCATGACCTCCACCGCGCCTGCAACCTCCCCGCTCGCCACCCCCTCCGCCGGCGCCTTACTCGGCGCAACAACCGTATCCTCGCCCGCAACCTGCACGCCCTCCTCATGCGGCAGTATCTTCTCGACAACAGGCGCGCGGATAAACACGCATCGAAACGGATCCTGATCGACATCCCCGAGAAACGGGAGTCGAAGCGCCGCTTGAAAGCTCTCCGTCTGGCGCCCGAAATGGTTCCGATTGACGCGCACGTCCAGCCCGCCGATAAGTTCTTGGCCCCCCTTCTTCGTGCGGTTCGCCGACTCGGAGAGCAGGATCAAGCCCGCACAGGTGCCCCATGTGGGTTTCCTCTGCACCCTATCAACCCGTATATATATCAGCATCGTTCAATTCATCGTCTGCTGTGTGGTAGCGGAGGTGGAAACGCAACGCACTTTACGAACTCGCGCAGTGGCTCCAGCAGGCCGCTTCGCGCTGCTACGAGGCTGATTGCTGTGCTTTCGCCGCCGGGGATTATCAAAGCGTCGCAGTGGGTGAGTTCGACGGGTGTGCGGATTTCGTGGAATGTGAAGGCGGAGAAGGGGAGAGAGGTGCTGGCGCGCCGGAGGAGTTGGATGTGCTCGCTGAATGCGCCTTGGAGGGCGAGGACGCCGATTTTTATTTCGGGGGTGGGGGCGGGGACTGTCATTTCGACGAAGAAAGAGAGGAAAGGAATGGAAATAGAAAGGAAAAAGGCGTTTGCAAGGGAGCGTTGCAATTGAAGCGTGAATGAATGAATGAATGTATGATGACTGCGAGTCAAGAAAAAGAATTGTGGGGCACCTCCGTGGGGTTGGACTCGACGTACCGATAACACGAGGTGGAGGGAGCGCGGGGCCGACATACCCCCAAGTAACACGAACATGGGCCTGTCTTGCCATCATGACTCCCTTGCTACCTATCGTCTTGTACATATAAACGTAGAACAATCGTATCTATACACAAGACCAAACCATCCCCCGTCCCCATCCACATCCCATGTCCACATAACACAACATGAACATGCCCAATGCATCCCCCGAACGCGGTCTCACGTGCTGGCTCCTCGACACCCGCCCCCTCTGGCCAGGCACCAAGATCGCAGAAGCAGTGCGTCCCGTCCTATCCTCCCCCATCGCCAACATCCCATCCCATCCCATCCCATCCCATTACCAACCCAATCTAACCCCGCCAGGCCCCCGAAGCACTCTCCCTCATCAGCCCCTCAGAAAGACAAACATGCCTCCGAAAATACCACATCGCCGACGCAAAAATGAGCCTCGCCTCCGCCCTCCTCAAACGGCTCTTCATCCACCTTACCCTCTCCATCCCCTGGTCCTCCATAACCCTCGGCCGCAAGCGCGACCCCACACACGGCAAGCCCTGCGCCCTCATCGCGTCCGGCACCTCCTCTGCCCCCGCCCCCGTCGAATTCAACGTCTCGCACCAAGCCGGCCTCGTCGTGCTAGTCGGCTGCCGCACAGACATCCTCGACGTCGATCTCGGGGTTGACATCGTATGCGTGAACGAGCGGGGCGGGGATCTGAGCATGATCGACGCCGAGGGCTGGGAGGCATGGGTGAATATGTACGCGGAGCTCTTCTCACCCGAGGAAAGCTTCGACATGAAATTCAACTGCGACGCCTTCCCCCTCAACGACGGCACACTCATAACCCCCGATATCCTAGGCCGCCACGACCGCGTGTGCGCCCGCGGTGAGGCGCTGAGCGTCACGCTACCTAACGGGCAGACACGCACATTCGACTCCGACCTCGTCATCGACGCTAAACTGCGCCGTTTCTACGTCTTCTGGGCGTACAAGGAAGCGTATATTAAGCTTGACGGCGAGGCTCTGCTGGCGAATTGGATCCCCCAGCTGGAATTCAAGGGTGTGCGGGCGCCGCGGCCGGGGACTCCGGCTAGATGTAGTACGCATGGGGTGTGGGGCGAGCGCGTGGGCGATACGGCGGTGTGGTTTAGACATGAGTTGTTGCCTGATACGAGGATGGAGGTTTGTGCGTTTGAGGAGAACTATATGATTGGGGTTGCGGCGAAGGATCGTGGGTGGTTGGGGGGGGTGGGGAGGGAGGGGGGGTTGCCGGAGGTGTTGACGGGGTTTGTGGGACTGCATCTTGAGAGCGATGTTTTGGAGGTTGCGAGAAGGGGTGGGTAGGGGGTGCTGCTGTGTGGAGGGCGTGGTTGGTTTATACATCTGATGTGCTATCTCATCTCATCGCGTGCGACTGAGTGTATGATGATATAGCTGTGAGGGATGAGAATCTTATATGTCCATATATCTACACGTTTGCACCCTCTTCCTGTCCATCTGCCTCAATGTATCCCTGCCTCCCACTCCCACTCTCGTTATACATACACAACACTCTACCCCCAGCAAACAACTAATCCAATCCATCCATCCATCCATCCATCCATCCATCCATCCATCCATCCATCCATCTATCCATCCATCCATCCATCTATCCATCCATCCATCCATCCATCCATCCATCTATCCATCCATCCATCCATCCATCCATCCATCCATCTATCTATCCATCCATCCATCTATCCATCAATCAGTCAGTCCATCAAAACTCATAACTCCGCACTTCATCACCGCGACTAAAATGCCCTTTGATAGATGCAGTGTAAAAGTTACAAAAGTCACTACAAAATAACGCGAAGTAAGTAAGACGAAGGAGTGTTTTTTTTATACCTTTGTGAGCGCGTGGGATCAGCGCGTTGGTTGAGTGTGGGTTGTAACTGCTTAGTTTACTACCTGTCTTTTTCCTTATTCCTCTCATCTTGCAGTGTCTTACTTGATCGAACACCGTGGACGCGCAGTGGGGTTTTTCTTGTAGGTACTGGTTCAGTGTTGTGGTGTGGTGTGTTGTGTTCCTGGGTTGTAGTTCTGCAGGGCTTGGTGTGGGGAGCTGGGTAGTGGGGGGCGCGGATAAGGATAGAGGTGAGTTTGGATTGAAGGGTAGGAGGATAGCAGGAAGAAGGTTGGGAACCTTTAGGAAGAGAGAGTTAAGTAAAGAGGGGAGTAGATAGGGAGGGAGAGAAGGAGAGAAAGTGGGGTAAAGAGACTGTGAATAAAGATATGTACATAAGAGTAATCGTAAAGAGAGCAAAGCGAAAAGACTCAGATTCGCATTCAGTAATGTAAAACTACGGGTAAAGCTTACAGCATTGCGCTTGACTATATGTTTAGAAGTACAATATGTTGTTATAGTTACTAAGGTGCGCCTCATATAGGTAAGGCTTGCCTTGATCTGCAGGGATAGAATGAAAATGAGGTCTTTCGTGTCTAGATGTTGTTCATAATGCCGTAGATGAAGTGACAGTCGTGAATTATTTTGTCCACTTTGTTCGACGTCGTGTATGTCTGGTCATATATTGGCATTATGCTTGCAGTCTTGAAGCATAGATTGATCACTGTCTTGCTCCTAGCTCTGTCCAGAGCGACGTGCGGACTTCGTTTTGGTGGATTATCAGGTCCTGTCTACATATTCCATCCGAACAACGTCTAGGTCGTGCTGGTGGTGCTTCCACATGGAAAGTCGTAGCATTCCATCTCACCGTCTCCTTTGTAGCCAAGGCGACGATGAGTTGGCAGAATTTAAGGTCCGAAGAGCACATACCTGTTCGGTCGTTAAATTGGCTTGAATTACGCGCTCCAAGTATTACGAAGGAGTTATTAACGAGTGTTCCATTAGATCAAAAATTCATCCATACAGTATCTGCCATGCTTCCAAGCAACGTGATTCCTGAAGCCTCTGAGTAGTGACCAAACTATTCTACTGTATCTACAATCTGGAGCCGCACATTTATACACCGCTTTGTATTTGTGAACGACTTGCAGATGATGCTGGAGAACGTCACAGCTTACAAAACCATGTCCATATTCGCTACGCGGGCAACTTTGAAGCCTGCATAGAAAGGATTCGATGGGGTTGAACACGAGAGGTCTTCCACGTAATTAGTATGCGTGCATGCAGCTAGGTTCTAGTACGCACCTATAATCTAATCTAGGTGGCATCACATCTCCATGCCCCAATATTGATTGCGGGTCTTTTTATGACGACGGCGTTGTTGTGTGATAACAGCCTCGGCTACAACATTATCCACGCATCCTCCGTTGTAGCTGAGGTAGACTGTTCGGAAGCTAGTCCGTCCATGTACATATCTTCCCGGAGTTGGCTTGCAGAATAGTCTCCCACGCGCAAGTGTTGCGAACCATAATCATGCGAAGAATCGTAATGACGAGGTTGAGGGGTCTCTCTGAAGCTTGGGATAGGTTCATCATGCATCTCGATATCTAAAGTATCCGGACCAGGGTACTCTACAAGAAGCATCCTGTCCAGTCCAGTTGGAAAGGCACAATTTACGTTATGAGCAGCACGACAATGTATGCAGAAATATTTTCTACCGCGTCTGCGTAACCGTTTGCAGACTGCCTCAGCAGGAGGGCGAATACCAGGCTGTAAGTCTAACATCTGACATATGATATTACTGGCGGCGGCAAATGAACGATTGCAAGGTCTGTGATTTCGTAGTAGTGCAGTGACTTCTTCCAGGCATAGATGATACCATGTTGTTGTTTCTGGTAGACCACACAGTCCCAACGCTGAGTATAACTCGAAGAATACGCAACCGAGAGAGAAAATGTCAGATTTTGAGTTGCGTGGTGCGTACTCAGCGACTTCTGGGGCGCAATACCTTTTAGTCAATGCGTCAGGTCGACCTTCTGTGGTACTTCTAGCAGCGGTACTATGGTCAAAGGAGTATCCGAAATCGGTGTAAATGACCGTACCATTGTGAATGAGTATGTTTTGCGGTTTGATATCCTTATGCCTGACATTCTGAGTATGCATGAACTCCAGGCCGCTTGCGAGACAGCCGAATGCAGACTGTAAGATGCGCGTTTCAACGATAGTACAAGGTCTTTCTCGGACATCTTGGAGAAAAGTGTGAAGGTCGCCTCGACTCGCGACTGGACTGAGAATCAATCCCATGTCGCGTTTAGCGACGTATGTGGCGAAAACTTGGATGAAGTGGTGATGCGGTGCGAGGCGCCGAATGATCCTGATCTCGTTCTCAAACACACGTTCTCTCTCGCTCCTGGAGCCGCCTAATCGAAAGACCTTTCGGGCAAATACCGCACCTGTGCGTTGGTCTTTGACCATCTCCACATTTGCGCTATGTCCATGACCCAGGTTCTTCAGTAATGTATAGGGCAGCTCTTCGTCGTTTTCCAGGAGATAATCTTTCCCCTCTTCGATACTTATCATCCGTAGATGGTCGGCATTTTCGGCCATGCTGGCATTGTGTACGCAGTTTCGGGGCGACACGAGCGAGGCCGACGTTGTGCAACTGACGCTGTGCAACTGACGCTGTGCACCTATACCGTCAGCCAGCGCAGCGCAGTTGAACCTGTCCCATACCTAAGCGTTCACCCCTGGTCAGTCCTTGACGGTTATCTGAACTCCTAGAGTAACACAGGACGAGTTCCCTCCCGAAATCCGAAAGACCTTTGGTGGCCGAGTATCGGGTATATTATCGTACGGGTACCCTTGCGCTTGGGTCGCCGTGTTTGTTGTTTCGACGAGGGTTGGACTTTTGGAGATGATGGCCCAGATGCCTGTCAACCAGATAGATCGAAGTGCGTTGAGCAGCGTTCGAGTGTACAAGGCTCGCGAAGCCAAGACGCGTCGTTGAGGCTGAGGCCTGCAGGATAGGCTCGCCGACGATTGGCCCATCGCAAACCATAGGAGACAATGCAAAAGCGATAGCATTTAGATTGACGCAAGCGGCTTGAATAATAAGACGAAGTGCAGAAATGACAACCTACCAGTCTTGCGTACTTTGACGCGTCTTCACTTTGATAGAGCTTCTACAATGTGTGCTGCATTACTCGAGGGCCTGATAGTGATAGATACCGAAGTCTTGGAGAACCGTACCACCCCATATCAGGCAATGCCAAGTTTCGTACCACGCAATACTCAGGGAGCAAGTAACCTGATTTGTTTCGATAAGCAGTCGGAAATTTAGTGGTTAGTGCGAGATTCCCACGGTGGCTCTCGGTCAATTGTAGAAACGGGAAATACGCTGTGTTTTTTGTTGCTCTAAAAAGGTGCAAAACTACACTCACAGAATGAAAAAATACTAAGTTCTAGGCGTGCGATGATGGGAATTTAGGCATAAAACTCACTTATTGATCTTAGATGTAGTTGTTAAACTGTTGCAAGATTTCTTTGTTCCTCGCATTTCAACTGATGGAGTGTTGCTTCTGGAGCTACTTAGTAAGCTATAATGGCTAGCGCCGTGCCACTGCTCACACCAGGCGTTTCTTTCTCCAGCTATGTCGTTTCCGCAACGCCTCTGTCATGTTTCCACCATGGAAACCTCACGCGTGGGGGCTCTCGGCCCCTCCACCGGCGCAATCTTGCAGAGCCTTGCGGGATCTTTCGGATTGTCGGCTGAAAATTCCACATAGATAGCCCCGTGAGGCCTTCATTGACATGGACAAGCCTCACATCGTTCACTCCGTTTTCGCAAAGCTGTCGAAATCATGACCAAAGCCTCTGCCCTTGCGACGGCCCTCTGGCTTGCATTCGCCAGCAGCCCCAGTCATGCTGCTCCTTCAAACTCAACCATCCGATTTCAACATTGGCCCGCCAACGCGTCGGTGGCGCTCAGCACCATGATCTCGAAAAATGCCAATCAGAGCAACTATGCCGTCTTCGACATGGACAACACGAGCTACCGTTACGATATCGAGGAATCGCTCCTCCCTTTCTTAGAGAACCGGGGCATTCTGACGCGCGACAACCTGGATCCGACTCTCCAGTTGATTGAATTCAAGGACACCGCAAACTACACCGAGTCTCTCTACAGCTACTACGTCCGCCTATGCGAGGTTGACGACTTCATCTGCTACCCGTGGATCGCGCAGGTCTGGTCTGGCTTCACATTGCGGGAGCTGAAGGTCTACGTCGACGAGCTCATGGCATACAACACCACAATCCCTACCAAATACTGGGATGGTGATGAGGTGGTGACAGCCAGCGTCAACACGCCAAAGATCTTCCGCGGTCAAGTCGAGTTGTACAATGCGTTGATGGACAATGGCATCGATGTCTACGTTATAAGCGCATCATCGGAAGAACTCGTTAGAATGGTCGCATCGGACCCCAAATATGGATATAACGTCAAGCCAGAAAATGTCATTGGCGTGACGACGATGTTGAAGAACGCATCTTCGGGTGCACTTACAAATTCGCGGATGCAAATCGTCGCTGGCGACTACGACCAGGAAGCGAACCTTGATCTGGTTATGGGAACATATCTCTGGACGCCTGCGACATGGTATGCCGGAAAGTGGGCCGCGATTTTGACATACATTGATCAGTGGAAAAGGCCAGTCTTGGCTGCTGGCGATACTCCCGGAAGTGATTCGTACATGCTCTTCCATGGTGTGGACACTGCGAAGGGTGGTATTCACTTGTGGATCAACCGGAGGGATGCGTATTATGAGAGACTTCAAAAGGAAATGACTGATAACGCGGCGGCTCAGAGGGCAAATGGTAGGGAGGTCACTGCAGACAAGAACTGGGTCGTCGTCAAGCCAACGGATATCTTGTAGGAGGTAAAGAGGAGGCTTGGAGCAGGAGCTTAGAGTAGTCAAACTGTTGTCGCGAGTAATAGACTTGATAACGTGCTCGAGCGACTTCGTTGATCTAGTTGCGCGCGTTGATGCCCGTAAACAACTAGTTTGCTTACTAATAGCCGATCAGTGAGTTTCTCGAGGCCTCTTCTCTTGGATTATCTCACATCTGCATAACGATTACGAAGCATTCCACTTTTCCATACGATGTCCGCTAGCAGCCCGTTCGCTCGACGTGTGTCATTCGCGCAAGGAATAGCTCTCCGGGAGCCCGTCTGCATTTAGTGTGATGTAGTAGATTGCTAAGCAACCACATCGCAAAGAGGAGAGCACCCCATCGGACCCCTCTTCCATACGTA
Organism: Dothidotthia symphoricarpi CBS 119687; assembly: GCF_010015815.1. NCBI lineage: Eukaryota > Fungi > Ascomycota > Dothideomycetes > Pleosporales > Dothidotthiaceae > Dothidotthia > Dothidotthia symphoricarpi. Next base: position 689,813 of record NW_022985031.1, read on the forward strand.
TAAAGCTAGTTCTGATGTCACTACTACGACCCCTCATCTTCTCACAGCTTAAGTTTGCTTCTCGAAGCTCCATCCAAGCTCCCAAATACGTATTCAAAGCTCCATTCCACACAACCTTAACACGAAGACTACAAGTATTACCAGACATGGCCGACGACAGACCCACTGGACTGAAGGCAAGCAAGGGCATTGAGCTACTCACATGGGGCACACCCAATGGCTGGAAGGCTTCGATCCTTCTGGAGGAGTTGAAGGAGGCATATGGCACGGAGTACACATGGCAAGGGATCAACATCTCGCAAAACATCCAAAAGGAGCCGTGGTTCACCAAGCTCGGCCCTAATGGTCGCATCCCCGTCATTGTAGACCACGACCAGGGAGGCTTTGCGGTGCAGGAAGGTCTCGGTGAGTGAAGCATGTCCGTAGTCGAGAAAGCGACTAATTCGAATAGCAATCCTGGCCTACCTTACGCGCCATTACGACCCCGATCACAAGTTCAGCTTCGTCGACCCGCTCGACATTTCACGATCAGAGCAATGGATGAGCTGGCAGCATGGCGGGCTCGGTCCTATGCAGGGACAGGCGAACCATTTCAACCGTTTCGCAAAGGAGCGCATCGCATATGGCATGCAACGATACACGGGTGAGACAGAGCGCCTAGTCGGCGTCTTGGACAACCACCTCAAGGACAAGGAATATCTGGTCGGAAACAAGTTCAGCATCGCTGATATCGCGAACTTCGGATGGTGCAACATGCTACGCGTGAGCGGCATCGATCTGGAATCGTTCCCGAATGTCAAGGCGTGGACTGAACGTATTCTCGCTCGTCCCGCTGTTCAGCGGGGCATCGAGATCCCGTCCAAGTCTCCCTTTGGCAACGACACGTATCAGCAGAAGTTGAAGGATGACAAGGAGTTTGCGCAGAAGGAGGAGGAGCTGGCGAAGCAAATCAAGGACGCGAAGGAGCAGTATGGATACAAATACGCTTCTCCGTGAGCTGTTCATGCGCTTGCGCAGGTAGCGCGTGTTACATGGAGGAAATGCCGCTGTTAGCTTCAGCAATGTATTGTGAGCTTCCAAATTACTTCAGTCACGCGACATATCCCTCTCACATTGATCACGCTAAAGAAATTGTAACGCCTTGCAAAAGAAGACTTACGGTTTTTATGGCCGTCGAATCCACAACACTGATCAACTAAAGGGCGTGCTAGGCGTATACTGTCAGCAGTTCAGTAATAGACGAGCTGATGCAAACTTTTGCTGCTGTTTGGTTGGGCTCTTGCACTTACTGAAAGACGGCGTTGATGTTTGATCGTCGAGCTCTCTCGCCAGCCTCGAACATTTCGAGCGCTGTCAGCCAATCATAGAATCTCCGACCCCTGGCCTCACAGAAGGCCAACCAGGCGCCAATGACGGCAGCCAAGCGACCACAGATGTCACAGGTTGGGTCACACACACCATGAGAAGGGCACCAACGATGTGTTCTTGGACTCTTTGATCTGTGACACTTGAGTGGTGAGTCGCACACATTGCATTCCTCAGTCGCTGCGATTCACATATAATATCGTGCGTCTGCGACTGTTCCAATTCTCTAGTCCTCTTCACGTATTTTCTCTCTGCATATATCTTTCTCTTTCTCGTGTTTCAAACCTTGCATACCAGCCCCCACGCCTTCCTAAAGTTTTAGTGTCGATCTTTGACAGAACGAGCAACCCGTCCAACATAAACGACGTCATAGTCGCATCCCCTGTACGACAATCTAACGGTTGTTGACAACCTCTTAACGGCCGTTTGCTCGACGCGTTTACACAAGACAAGCTCTGCGTCACCGTTGTTTGCAGACACCGCTGGTCTACAGCTCTATTTTTCCCAAGAATACCATAAACACCACAACGCTCCCGCGATTTTACAAAAGCTCAAATCCGCATACCTACTGAAATTTACCTACAAACCCCAGATAATCATTTACTGTAAGTGTAACCCTTGCTCCAGTTTCTCCCCGCATCTACTAACCACGCCACAGCTCCTCCTCATGGCGTTCAGTTTCTCACCCAGAAAGCTGAAAGGCGAAAAGACCATGTTCGGCACAACTCTCCGCTCGCATCTCACCGTCGCGAACTTCTTCCGCTTCCTCCTCCGCTTCTTCCAGTTCGTTATGGGCATAACCGTCATCGCGCTGTATGCGCAGGATCTTGACAACGCGCGCAAACAAGGAAAATACGTCGACTCCAAGTGGGTGTGGGCCGTCGTATGCGGCACACTCGGTGCAGTCATGGCACTTGTGGGCTTGATGTCGTTTTGGTTCCTTGTCGTCGTCGACTTCCTTGTGTTCCTGTGCTATCTGATCGCCTTTGGAATTTTCGGGCGCATGTACATTCCCGAGAATGCTGAGGGGAACGGAGGGATCACGCGCATGAAGAACGCGGTGTGGGTGCTGCTTACGAATGTCCTTCTGTGGCTCATCACTTTGGTCTGGGGCGCGTTGTTGTTCTGGAAGCACAGGAAGGCACGGACTTCCCTCACTGGACGGGCAAATATGCACGTCTAGGTGTCCTCCTTCTTCCTTCCTTCACACGAGGGAGTGATTTTGGCTGACACGCGTTGGTTGTAGCCTGTTGTTGTCGATGTTGACTTCGACATATTCGACTGGAAGATTTCGGTTCATAGTCCGTGGAAACCACCGCCATCATCGCCATCACAACCAGAAGAGAAGCCAGCGTCTTCGCACAAATCCATAGCTCGAGTGTCGGTTCTAAACACCTTGCCGTCTTATTACCAGGGGCCTCCAACCTCATCGTCAACATCGGTAACGGCAGTGGATCCACCAAGCCAGCCAACTTCATCATCGAAATCCCCTTCACCAGCGCCCAAGTCGCTGATCCCCGCTCCCTTGCCAGCAAACTTCAAGATCAAACCACCAAAGCACACCGAAGATGTCTCACAACCCGTAGAGACCGCCAAAGCTCTAGCCCCAGCCTCATCCCCAGCCTCATCTCGAGCCTCATCCCCAGCCCCATTCCCAGTCGCCACATCCAATCTCCACCACCTCCAGGCCGCCCTCCAGATCGCCCAAGCCCGCTTGGCAAATGCATCTGCCAACCAGGAGCCGCTGAAGCAAGAGAACATTAGTATTCCGCCATCTGTCGTTCACAATAGTTCCTACTCGATTTTGTCTATGATACCCTTTCCCACGTTGAATACTGGGGCTACGAAGAAAGTTTAGCGTTGATTAATATGTTTTGTTGAGCAAGTACTTTTATACCACATGCAATGTTTTACTTCATCTTGCAATCATCTTCGGTGTTCAAGTGTACATGTGAAATGCCAGACTGAGATCAAAGTACATCGTACATACTATATTGACTGTAAGTGTACTTGCTAATCACCACGATATTACAGCATATTCCAAGCCTCTCGATCAGCTCTCTTTTCGGCCGTGGAGCTCTAACATACGGCCTACATTGATATCCGCGGCTGGATACGGCGTCTGTCAGATGATGCTCAACGCTGACTAATATCCTGCTCGAAATTAAGATCCGACTTTATCAAAATCCTGGGAGGAAGGAGCACATAACGCTCTGATTCACCGCCCAATTCCACACATATTTAACCACCAACCAGCCCCTGTTATCCACCTCCTAACAAAGCATAAGCAAGCAGACGTTCATTCACACATTTATCAACACCACTTCGACAACACACATCTCAACTCAAAACTCAACGACACTATGTCTCCCACTTCCACCCCCACGAAATTCGGCATCATCCTCTTTCCTGGCTTCCAACTCCTCGACGCAACCGGCCCCCTCGACGCCCTTAACCTCCTCGCAACCTCCCACCCCCTTACTCTAAGCATAATCGCCGAAACACTCACCCCAGTCTCGACGCGCACCGACCCGCAAACGATGGTAGGGAGTGTGTTTGCGCAAAGCATCGTACCGACGCATACTTTTAGCACTGCGCCACGGGATTTGGAGGTACTGATCCTGCCGGGAGGTTTGGGGACTCGGGACGGCTCGGCGATGGAGGCGGTTGTGGAGTTCTTGAGAGGGTATGGGATCGCGAAGTGGGGGAAAGGGGCGGACAAGGGGAAGTGGGTCGTTACGGTTTGTACGGGGAGCGAGGTGTTGGCTCGGACGGGTGTTTTGGATGGGAAGAGGGCGACGACGAATAAGAGAGGGTTTAATGGGGTGCGTTGATGATTCTTCCCCCCCCCCTACAGAGTCTGAAGTACTGACAATTGCATCAGATCAAAGCCACCCATCCATCTGTGCACTGGGTCCCCAAAGCACGCTGGGTCGTCGACGGCAACTTCTGGACGAGCTCGGGTATCAGCGCAGGGATTGATGTGGCGTTTGCGTGGATCGCGGCTGTGTACGGGGAAGATGTCGCGCAGGGTATCGCGGATCGGAGTGAGTATGAGAGGAACGTTGATGCTGGGGCGGACCGATTTGCCGAGCTGTGGGGGGCGGAGTAAATCCAAGAGGAGGTGGTTGGCCGGGAGATACTCATTCAAGTGGTATGAGAGGGGTCAATACATCTAATACCTTGAGGATACGAGGACGGCGAGTATGATTCGAAGTTCATATTTTGTTTCATAACAACCGAGATTGGGCGAACAAACGTAGAGACAGATGTACATCTTGAGAAGGTATGTTGTATTTCAAACAGTATCTATATACATCTTTTCACCCACACTGCAGTCTCTCTAGGAAGCAGGAATAACCCAAGGTTAGCTTTTCTGAGCCACTGATGTATTTTCAAGACAAGAAAAATCCAAGTGGGCAAGTTTGCCTTTGACAAACATGACATGTATGCATGGTAAACAACCGACCTCTTGTGTTCTGACACGATGATCTTTTAAACTATTCATTCACCGGGTCCAGATTCACCGCAACTATCTGTAAGCTCAACTACTATGCATCATCTCCTTCGATTCCATCAACTAACATCACCTTTCAAGGGCAGGTCGAAATCTATTGACAAACGCACGCACATTCCAATGCGCCCCTCTTGTCTATCAGCGTTTCGTAACATTGTTTTCAAGACATAAAAGGATGATTTCCACATTCACACACATCAACTGTAATGGCACGTCAGCACATCGTGTAGACCTGGGGACAAAAGATTGACAATCACAAAACCAGACAAGCCACTCCCTGCGTCGATCATTGTACCACCTCGCCTGCAATCTTAGTCGGCCGCAACAACTCACCGGACTATTCGCTTACCCCAGCAATCACCAACCTAGGTTTAGCGAAAATACCGTTACATTCAGAAATAGTCCAGATACGCCCATTTCATTCGTCGCACAGCCTCACGATGGGACCTTGCATCAAGCACCTGCCCAGACTTCTTGTTGAGTAGTACTGCCGTGTGCTGGGGCCGGGTCTTGAAGACCGCCTTAAAGGTGCTCCAGGCCTTGCACACTACTGAACTGCCTCTCCAGATGCCACCCGTTGCCCGTTGAACTTAAAACACCCCATATCGAAACGCCTTCCCCAACCGCACACGCCATGTCGCGCTCACGCACGCGACTACCCACCTCCGCCATCCTACTCTTCTCCCTAGCTACCCTCAGCTCAGCCAGCTTCTCGACCTCCCCGTCCGCTAGCTCCACTGCCTCCTCCAGCACACCCACCGCGTCGTCTACGGCGCGCCCGCGCTCCGGTGTCTCCCCCGGCTTGATCGCAGGAGCAGTACTCGGCGGCCTCGTCGGCATCGCGCTGATACTCTGCGGTATACTGCTACTCCTGCGCCGCAAGAAGAACAAGAGCAGGACTGCGGAAGTCTCTGGGAATGTCTACGGCGGAAATCATCAGTATGGTGCGCTGCCGCAGTCTGCGAGGGAGTTGCACAGCCATCGCACGGCGGAGATGTCGACTCCGCCGATGGAGATGGGGGCGCATAATTCGCCGAGGGAAATACCCTCTAGATATGTGCCTGGGTCGGGGCATTAGTGAGTGCGGCGAGGATGGGCTTGGTGTGGGGGCAAAAAAGTGTCGTGCCGTGGGGAGATGTTGGTGTGGGTTTTGGCGTTTGGCGTTGTATGCTGCGTTTTGATACCCTGAAGACTATCTAACCAAAGTTTTGAATAGGTGAAATGCGATGTGTAATCTGTATCGAGGCTTGATGATTGAAGAACGCTGGCGAACAGGTCGTTGTATGTGATCTGATCTTGTGTCCCAGATTCATTCAAGTGGGAACTCTCCCGAACTGTTTTGTGTGCTTCTTAGTTGTCTGTGTATGCGCTTATATATATGCCCTGTTTTACGCTCCGGTGGCGCTTGTATGATATGCAGACCCTACCAGAAAGATATGACTGGGTTTCAGTGTTCGGAGTCTGCTGTGGTCGGACTGCCAGTTGTGGTCTACATTCCGACGATTAGGTTTGTGATAATAATAAATGGTGTATGTAGACAAAGACAGAGTAACAGTATAAAACGGGAAGGTGACATTATTTGTCAAATTCAATGAACTAATGCTGAGTAAGTAGACTAGATATCATCACAAGAATAGATCGAATCCAAGTGCTGTCCAAGATGCAGACACTTCAAGCAAGAGAGCCCACCCCGGGACAAGTCTGCTAATTGTTACGCCAATGAACGCAATGCCATGCAATGATTCGCTGAACAAAAGGAATAAAACGAAAGAACATGCAGAAACTGAAGCTACCCATCACCACTCATCCACGTCGAAACGGTGCATGCGCAACTTTGCTTTCCTTCGGCGGGATATGATTATGCATATATTTCTTTGCCGTCCCAACCTTTCCCGGCTTCGCCACATCAACACAACATTGAGAGTCGTCGGAAGTCTCAGGGGTGCAGCACTCGATATTCCTCACACAACTCGACTTCATAACCTCGCGGATCGTGAGGCGCTTCGCTGGAAGAGGGTGCAGCATTTTCAACATCAACCGCTTGAGCGCGAGCGTATCAAGAGCATTGAACAACTTCCCGCACTTGGGGAGCGCCTCGTTGTTGGATACCGTGCCCTCGGGATGCTCAACAAGCCACGCATCCCAGCCCCGCTTGAAGCGTGCGTAGTACTCAAACTCCGGTTTCGCAGCCTGCCATGGACATCCGCCGAACGTCATGGTCAGGAAGACAATGGCGCACGACCAGATGTCCAGGGGTCGGGGGTCATATGCTTCTTTCTTCTCGAGGACTTCGGGCGCGATGTACGGTAAGGATCCGCAGACGCCAGGGGATGAGAGGCGGATGCGGCCCATATTTTTCCCACATTCGCCGCCAGAGGCGCGGAGACCGGGATGCTCGCCGCTGAAGACTTCTGCGACGCCGAAGTCAGAGATCTTGAGATGTCCATCTCTACTAAGCAGTAGATTTTCGAGCTTGATGTCGCGGTGCGCAATGCCGTGGCTATGCAGGTAGTCCACGCCGCGTAGGAGTTGCTTGAAGAAGCAGAGGCGGTCGTCGAGAGTATAAAACCCTTCGTCGCCATGGGCGAAGAGCTTGCGTTCCACGAGCGAGAAGACCTCGCCGTACGTGCAGAATTCCATGACATGATTCCAGTGGTCGTGGTTCGTGCATAAGCGTACGGTCTCGACAATATTAGGATGGTGCAGGCTCTTTGCAATGCTGTACTCGGATTTGATTTTCATGACGTAGTCTTCTTCTGTTTCCTCTGGGTCGCGCTCTCGGAAGATTTTGACGGCAACTAGTTCCTCGTCTCTGGCCGCTCCTCTGCGCGCCATTATGCGGACTTCGGCTGTGGCGCCCCTGCCCAGAACCTTTCCTTTCTTGCCAGGCATGAGACTCGAGCTCTTAAACTCCTTGTCCAGCTCGCACCAGTCTATGATGTACTGGTCTGGCAAGTGAAGGCTCAGTCGACGGGCTTTCATGCCCACACCTTTGTTGGCTGACTTGGAGAAGGTGTTCAACATGCCAACGTTGGGTCGATCTTCGTCTTCCTCGAGTCGAGGCACAAGTTCTGTGCTTGCTGGTCGTCGTAGCCACGAGTGTCTTTTCGTGCTCTTGCTGCCGCTTACGGCCCAGGTAATTCCAGTGCGTGGTTTGCCCATGCTTGATAGTGCTGTGGTTGACAAAGTATTCCTGCCAAGTCTCGGTCTCGCGTCTGGTGTTTGGTCTTCAGTTGAGGGGCTAGGAGAAGTTGATAATGGAGGGGAGTTTGCTCGAGAAGATCTGGCCGAACTTTTTGCGAGCGAGAATGCGCTGAGTCTTCGGCCTTGTTTCGGAACATCTAATGCTGACATTGGAATCACAATCGGTGTCTGTGTATTTGCGACTGTCTTCTCGGTTCCGGCCGAGGCCTTTGCGTCCTGGACATTTGCAGATTCCGCAGGGTCAGGGCTGCCTTTGTGTGATTGAATTCTTTGGAGCTTGCTGCGGACGAACGAGCTGACGCGACTCGCGAATCGGGGTTTCCCCGTTGGTGACTCTTGATGATCTTGCGAAGTGGCCACAGCATCTGAGGTTGTTGAGACAACTGGCAGGGGCTTGGACTGCATAGCGCTCACCATCGCGGGTTTTGGAGTCTCGTCTACAGAATCGTCGTGATACGAGATTGAGTCGTTCTCGATGGTGTGGCTTCTTGGAGTAAGTGGCTCGCCGAACTCGCTTGCAGTACTGATACTGTCATCCTCCTCTTCAGTTGGGTAACGGTACTCAGTCGTCTGTGAATCACGATTGGTCGAATGGCCAGAAAAGGTGAATTCACTGTCGAACAGACTCGGCGGGTTGGACCCTTTCGCGGCGGCTGAAGCCATGGTGAAGAGTAGACTATGTGTTGAATCGTGGTGGGCAAACGGCGTGTATGCTGAACGTCGATTGCCGAACGTAGAAGATATGGAAGGTTTGCTCGGAAAGTCACCAACGTGCACTACGCTCGTTGCAGTGAACTAGGCGCGTGATATAAAGCCACAAGAAAACTGCACGAATGCAGAGGTAAGATGTAGAGTAGCAGTGAAGAATTGTGAAAACGCTGCAGTAGTGAAGACATACACACTGCAGATGTATGTGTTGTATGAGTTTCAGAGACAAACAGAGAAGAATTGAGAGCAAGGGAAGATATTGACGGGCGCTGGATGGATTGTGTGTTTGCGAAAACGTGGTTGGCTGTAAGCAGGGGAGAACAGTGGAGTAGAAACTGACGTCTTTCGGTCCGCCTCATTCCCAGAGGATGCAGGAACTTGGGCGCTGACGACGGTGATAAGCCAGACAGCCTTGTGAAGAACCGGGACGAGAGCGAATATGTAGGATTACAAAATATGCCACACCGAGTGGGCGTGGGCAGACGATGCTTCCGCTAGTCCCACATTTATTAGCGCACCAGGTGCAGATCGAATGTGGAAGGGTCCAGCCTCTTGGTCAACTGTAAACGCGGGAAGTAAGCTGCATTCTTTGGGGCTTCCACAAGGTGCAAAACTACATTAGTAGAATTTTAAAATGTCTACGTAAGGCGCATACAGGTGAAAGCTTATGCATAAGATTCCTATACTAACGTAGTTGTAATTGTCAAGCTGTTGCGTGACGTCGCTGCACCTTGGTTCCTGGTACTTCGATTAACTAACAGCCAGCTTCCCTTCCACCCCGGACCCCACAACAAACTTTGCAAGCAGAGGCCCTCGAAAACGATCGCATCTCATGGGATGCTTGGCAGCCTGAGCACAGCTCAATTCCCTCCGCACAAGGCCAAACAGGGAACATTACTCACCTGTCCTCGTGTGACATGACCTCGAGCCGTCCATCTCACCCGCGACACTCTATTCAGAAACGCAGCACGTCTCTCCCCCTCACGGTGAGACCAACCACAAAGCGTGCAGCTGCACTTCCTAGAGCAGATAAATCCCGCAAACGCCTCTCATCACCGAACATGATGCTGCACGTCTACTCCAGCTTGTGGCGTTGTGATGGGAGCTTGGCTGTCGGTTTGCCGCTTAAAGCGACGACCCCCACGCTCGGTCTTTGACTACCGGTACCTTTCTCGACAAGATTACATCCACCAAGCAAGATCCTCCAGATCCCCACAAGGCTACAGACGTCACGAACATTTACTTGTTCTTGGGGAAGCACGTCAACTGTTCACCGATTCTTGTTATTCCCACAGCACTTGGAGTCCCCACGCTCGTATTACGGCATGCAACCTGCAGCTCTCTGCATCTCTGTCATGGATGCGGTAGAGCGGGCGAGCACACGGACACGTACACGGGATTACTAATTTGGGACTCGCGCCGTAATACCCCAGATTCGCATTTGCACGGCCAAGAGCCTCATCAACGTTGTGCTCGCTCATACGTGCTGCAGCCGTATCGATCCATTCCAGCGGGAACAACAATACACGCAAGAGCAACGCCAAAACGTTTCATCTCATCAGTGCTTCATTTCTTCTGACTCTTGACACACCCATGCGCCTTGGCTGTCCACATCTGGATACACCCATTCAAGTGATCGTCATTGATCTCCTATCTGTGGGTGATCCCACAACTGTGCACGCAACCAACGCCTTGTGGAGCGGTCCCACAAGTACGTGGCATGAAACGTTCCATGCCTTCGTAACTGCAGACGCGTCCCACAATGATGATGTATTCATCTCCACATACTTCGCCTTTGGCATCTGGAGGGATTCTTGGCAACGTTGGTTATTGTGTTCCGCGCTTGGCAATTAAGCATCGGTTCCACCACCTACCACTTTGATCCATAATCATTCAGGAGATTGATGAAAACGATGCTCAATCAACTGGGTGCAGATCATATATTGCTATTCTAAGTCGCCAAAGCCTGAGCAATAAATGTCGAGGACACATCGAGTGCTGGGCACTGGGTACGCTAGTCAACTTTGAAGTCTCCTGATGCAGCCTTGCTGACACTCATACAGGCGCGATTGCATAGCAACTACCCCCTCTACTTGGGCTATTGGACCAACCAACGACTCGGCCTCTCCGAACCATCTTCACACCAAAGACTGAACTATAGCTCGTTGTATGGCGGCAAGGATCACCTTGGCAGTCAGAGAACTGAAAAACGCAAAGAAGCTTTTCCCCACAAGAGGCTCTGCTTCACGGAGCTAAGCGGTCGATCCCATCAGAACTGTTCCATCTTCCAAGTCCTGAATCGCGCCAAGAGGGAGCATCTCCTTGGCGGGGAAGTGCGTACGACGACGAATTTCCTTTGTGGAATTCACCCGCTCCGCTGGGCGGTAGATGTCTTGGCCTATCTGATCAAGGTGCTAAGGTGCGACGGGATTTACCTTGACCTACAACAAAGGGGGGTTGACAGTGTAGCATCGCTTCCCCGCACTACTCTATAGAGTTGATACCACGGAACTCTATAGAGAATCAGGACGAGCTAGCACGCCTCCCGCAACTCACAGCGGAAGCACGTGCGGATCGGCCGCCTTGTGGACCCCTTTCGGCCTTGCAAGTCGCTCTCCTCTCCAAGCGTTTGGCCAATCAGCCGCTCGATACTGCTCTGCTAAGAATGAAATAACCTGTTGCACCCAGAACCATATCATTACTCGCAACATCACTAACTTGCCAATATCCCCAATCTCAACCCTTGGGCCCAATGTGGAACGCTAGGAAATGTCGTCGCGGATAGGTGTTGGGCCATGAGGGATTTGGCCAGTAGAGGGGACACACGATCGACCATGCCTACGGATCGGCACAATCCGAGGTTTACCCCGTCCCACGACACGACATGACACGTAAGAGCTCCATACCTAAGATAGATCGATGGCCGATCGTGTGCAGAAGAAGGCATTGCTGTGAATGAGGGTGTAGACAGCCGACCCAATGTCTCTAGTGAAAGACACTTGATAACGCGAGTGTGTGCACCGTCTCGTCGCGGTATCCGCTCAGCCAACCACCTTTCCTCGACGTTATCTGCATATCGACAGAGGCTTTGAAGGTCCCGCTTACTGCGAGTTGCTAGGAACAGAACGCCACCCGTGAATTGGCAGTGTGCTTGTGGTGTACTTTGTACTCAGGTTGCGGCATTGCTGAATAAATGTACATGCTCGCTCTGCAGGCCCGCCGGCTCCTGACACTGTGTAGATTCGTCTCAGTGTTGCTAAGTTATACGGCAACGATAGTACTGACGGTAGTCATGTACACCACAGCAACCAGCAGCACATTGAGAACGAAACATGCCTTCTGCTCCACGACCTGCATTTGAACATACTAAAACTGTGCAGACATTCTACCAACACATAGTCTACAAAACGAACAACACATATGTGGCTTCAATAAACCCACAAATCACCACATCTCCCACACCCCACTCGGCAACACAGTCCTCATAATCCGCCAATGGCTCACAGCACCCTGCTCATGGAACTTCTCCAACTCGCCCACATCCCCACGTCCCATGACCTGATCCCCAGACTCATACGAATACTTGACCTCCAGCTCCGGCCGCGGCTGCAAGAAATTCTGGCGCGCAATGCTGCCCAAAAAGTCCTCTCGAACCGCGCGACGAAAAGTAATCGGCGGGGTGCCGATCTTCTTCGTGCCGTGGGGTCCACGCGTAGGCATGTTGCGCGGCATCTTGACGCAGAAAATCACCATGTTGATGAAGTCCGGGTCTCCTGGCTTTGCGCCCTCGTTGGGCGGCGAGTCGCGGAAGAGGCGGCAGGCGGGGAACACGGCGTGGATGGTGTTGAGGACGAGTTTTGTGCTGCCGAGCGTCAGGTCGCCGGCGTAGTTTATCGCCACGACGCCGTCGAGCGTGAGCAGGTCGGAGAGGCCCTGCATGAACTCTGTGGTGAAGAGCGCGGCGGGCTCGGCGCCGCCGGTGAAGACGTCGTGGATTATGTAGTCGTAGGACGCGGGGTGGGAGACGGAAGTTTCTGCTACGAAGGCGACGGCGTCGGATAGCACGGCGTTGTGGTTGGGCGAGAGGTTGAAGTATTCCGTTGCGTACTCGTGGACGGCGGGGTCGAGCTCGACGATTGTCGTGTTGATTCCGTGGCCGATCATGGCGTTGGGTGCTGTGCCGATCCCCAGCCCGATGTTCAGCGCCTTCTTCTTGTTGTCTGGAATCACGGGCATAGAGGTCGGCGGCTCCACGAGACGAACAGCCTCCAGCAAAACGAAAACAGCGAATATCGTCTCTTGCTGGCGCTGGCCTTTTGAATATGCGGACGGAGTCACGAGCCATTCACCGCCGAGGAGCGAGTGATCGCAGCGCAGAAGACGGAATGCATTGTCGGCAGAGTTCTCGAGCACGGAAACGTAGCCCGTTATGGATTCCTGGCGTGCAAGAACGGTGTAGTTTTGCGTTGCGGACAGCGTCGCGTTTGCGCGTTGCAGAGCGTAGGAGGAGGGGGAATGCGGGTTCAGCGTCAACGTGTGGAGAAGGGCAGGCACAGCGAGGAGAATGGTGAGCGAAGGGGTCAGGAGGGCAGAGGCAGATGCGATGAGGGTCTGCAGGCCGATACGCGTCAAGTATACGCGGGAGCCGATGACACCCGGTAGTGTTGCGCCGGCGAGTTTGGCCACGCTGGACACGGTGAAATAGGACGCCGCTGGGATGGCGAGCTCACCCAATGCGGGTGGGAGGTTGAAGCGTGACGGGTCGATGGAGTCGAGCAGACCTCCCGCAGCGTATACTGACAGGAACAGCAGCGGGAAATAGGTAAGCGATTCGATGACCAGAGGCCCGTATTCGATGCTGAGCGTGCTGCTGTGGGGGAACAAAAGACATTGGATGACCGGGGTCCAGAAGGCGATCACGGCGATGTATACGGCATTGCGTGTAGATATGTATCTCCTCAGCGCTCGCCGGTTTACCAGGGCTGCGATGACGGTGAATGTCGTGGCCCACTTGTGGTGCAACGACGCCGGAATAGATCCATAGACGGGAGATAAGTTGAGCTGCGAGACTGGAGAGGCGATGCCGGCAATGACTAGAAGTGCTGCTGCTCGTCCGGCGTTCTTGAGGAGCGTTGAGGCGGGGAGTGGTTGTTTCTCGGCTGCCTTTGGTTTCTCTACCTCCTTGGTTGCCTTGGGCTTCTTGGGTGTCTTTTGTTTTGAAGACATGTTTGCCAATACCAAATACTAGCTCTTTCTTGAATGCGTTTCTATTCTCTGATATATATCTAAATCCAGGGTATTCTAGCATCCAAATCGCGTCGTGTGCCGAGTCCAAATTCAATAAGAACAGATGTCTTGCGCGTAAAGATGTATTAGCTCTCTCAACTGCGGACCGCAAAGCCGAGATAGACAATCAATTCGACCTGCGAATAGACGAGGGATGACTGCTGAAAAGGCAAGAAAGGAAGAAAAGACAGAAAAAGTAGTCAAGGGAACGAACGATTGACAAGGACAGATGTTTGATGCATACTTGAAACATGCGAGTCAGGGTGGTGTGGATCGTGCTGGACGCGATCTAGGAAGACGCGGGACCCGACCGAGCTTGCGGCGTCATCGTCAACCGTCGCCAACACCAACATCACCCACCAACTCACGCACTCAGAACCTGGTCGACATCTCCAACCCGCCAGGAGCATGCCCTATCTGACCGCCCCGCCCACCATGGCACCGCTCACCCTGCGCCCCGCAAACGCGCGCATCACAGACGCCCAGAGCCCCGACTCCACCAAGCCGCCACACATCGACGAAGACACACCCATGACCATCTCAGGTGGTCTCTCCCGCCCAACGACACCCCCCCGCTCTTCCCCACAAACCCGCAACCTCACCGCCAAAAACAGACGAAAACGCTACCTCGAACTCAACCCCTCATACTTCACCGACCCCTCCCTCGAGCTCGCCGACCCCCTCCTCTACGACCGCCTAATCCGGCGCTTCCAAACCGCCTCGGAGCGCGAAACCGAAGGCCGCCTAAAAGGCTTCTCAGGCCAAATGGCCACGGACCTGTGGCGCGCCGAAGCCAAGAAAGACGCCCTCGCCCAGCCCAACCCCAACTCCCTGTTCATATACAACCGCGGGCCGCAGGGCCAGATCGTCGAGGAGGATAAAGATGAGGTTCCTATGACGCGGGAGGAGGGGCGCGCGTGGTGGGTTGATGAGATGACGCAGCGGTTTTTGAGGGGGGAGGATGGCGACTTCGAGTATAAGAATGTGGATGGGAAGTGGGAGTTTGATGATCCTGAGGAGGAGCGGGATGTGCAGGATAGGTGGTTTGAGAGTATGGAGAGTGATTTTGATAGCGAGGGGGAGGGGAGGGAGAAGGTTTTAATGGGGGAGACGGGTGTGCAGGACTATTGAGGGAGTGGTTGAGGTTCGAGGACCTGGCTTGCCACCGAGGCAGTGTGGTTTGAACACACTGTTTGGAGAAACTTGAGAGTTCGAATGCCGTCTTCATGGATCTCCATCTCTACAGCTGAGGACCACGGCCATGGCTCTTCAACCGCGCTACAACTCGTACACAGGACAATATCCCACTTGTGGCTTGGGCCTACACGACATCACTCGACTGAGCATCCTGTCACCCGGGACGCACTGTTCGTCTGAAACAATTTGACTTGAATCATACACGGAAGTATCGAGTAAGTAGCTGTGTTTGGAAACATCTTCGTCACACTGTCAACTGATATCTAGCAGACTTCCCACAGCTTACCTTGCTCGAAACCTAGTGTACTCGCCATCTGTTTCACGTAATACTTCTACTCGGAATCCGCATATACAGACTTTACATGCCAAAACTAGAGCAATGCAGATGAACCCTGCGTATCGACTAGCTGGCCACCAGCCCCTGTATCATCATGGTCTGCTTCACCCACTTTATCAAAAAGATTATCAAGCGACGAATGGCCCTCCCTCAAATCTTTCCGATCCTCGACCGCCCGCGGCGACGACGGCAATGTCAAGATCGGAGATCCGACTGGAAACATGAATAGTGTTGGGTTACCAGGCATAATGACTGGTTGAGGCGTGCTGGTGGCATGCGATGGGTACGGTTTACTACTTTCGCGGATGTTTCTTGGGTCTCTCTTCCTGCTCTCGAATGCGCTGTATCTTGCAGATCTGAGAAACATTCCGCGGTTGGGTAGTTGCGTATCGTAACCAGATTTCACAAGTATCGCCACTCAGTCTACTTCATCTGCGATCAATAATAGACGTGCATGTTCTTCTTTTACGAACGAGCGTCCAAACACGCCGTCGCATCGTATCAGCTGAGCGTGGGAAGCGAGCCAAGAAAGATCATCACGACATCACAAGCAACAGTGGATTAACCTTTGCGTGCTACAGTTATCAGATCGACCTTCCTCTTTCGTGTCGCATCGCTGCTTGTCGGTGGATCTCCTGTCCTCTCAACGGCGGTTGATTCGACAGTCGACGCACACATCATCTGTTCCCTGCAATGGCGACATCGACAACATGATGGAGATTTTGTCGCGATGTAACCACTGCTTACGATCAAACCTTAGTGGAAGACATATATTCCTAATATGCACCGCGTATAAAATGTCGCGCCGTGTCGCAACGACATCCCGTTTTGCTGTGAATTCCACCCCGGTTCGTTTCTGTGTCCACCTACATAGATAGCATGGCGACCTCCGACTCGGCCAAACGACCCTCTATCGAAGACGTGGGCCTTCCAACCTCCAATCCTTCATCCACACACGATGTCGAGCGAAAATGGTACCGGTCCTCGCTCTTCAACGCCTTCGTCATCGGCGGCGTCGGATTCATGGCCCCTGGACTCTGGAACGCGATGAATGACCTCGGCGCAGGAGGAGCACTGGACCCTTTTCTCGTGAACGCCGCGAACGCACTTGTATTCGGCCTGATGGGTTTCCTGTGTCTCTTCGGTGGACCGATCGCGAACCGCATCGGCCTTGCGAACACACTCCTACTGGGCGCGGTTGGATATCCCCTGTACTCCGCTGGCCTGTATACCAACAACCGCTACAACAACACGTGGTTTGTCCTCGTCGGCGCAGTCGCCTGCGGCATCAGCGCAGGCCTCTTCTGGGTCGCCGAAGGCACCGTCGCCCTCGGCTACCCCGAGCCCGGCAAGCGAGGAAAATACATGAACATCTGGCTATGGTTCCGCACCGGCGGGCCCCTCGTCGGCGGCGCCATAGTCCTCGCGCTCAACCACGCCGCCGGCGCAAAGAAAAAAGGAAAAGTCGGCTACCAAACCTACCTCGTCTTCATCGCACTACAATGCATCGCCTGCCCGCTCGCGCTCGCCCTCTCCCCCCCAGAAAAAGTCCAACGCGCCGACGGCTCAAGAGTCGTAATCAAAGCCGAAAAGTCCCTAAAAGCAGAATTCCACGCCCTCTGGCAAGTCTCAAAGCGAAAAGATATCCTGCTCCTCCTCCCCGTCTTCTACGCTGCCTACTTCAACCAATACACCGGTAACTTCAAAACATACTACTTCGGCGTGCGCGCCCGCGCCCTTATCGGCCTGGTCGCGAATTTCGGCACCCTGCTGTCTTCCCAGCTCATGAGCACGCTGCTCGACGCTAAGCGCCTGCCCGTTAAGAGGCGCATCACCCTCGGCTTCTACTACGTCATCTTGCTGCACATACTCGCGTGGACGTATGGGTGGGTCGTGCAAGAGAAATTCACACGCACAAGCCCGTCGATGGACTGGGAGGACGCGGGGTTCACGGAGGGTTTCTTCGTGCTGATTCTGTGGGACTTTGCGCGCCAGGCACTGCAGAATTGGCTGTATTATCTGCTGGCTACGAAAACAGATAATATCTCCGAACTCAGTCGTTTCTCCGGGATTTTGCGCGGCCAGGAGTCGTTTGGACAGGCGGTTGCGTTTGGGCTGAATACGAGGAAGTGGAAGGGTGGGAGGGTGCCGCTGGGGATTAATACTGCGCTGCTTGGTATGTATCGCTCACCCCCTCTCGTTGAGGGTGCTTTTTGGGCATGGAGCTAACTTGTGGAAGTCCTGGCTGTGTATCCGACGTGGCTTGTGGTGCGCGATCACGTCCCCATCGAAGCGGCAGATGTGTCGAAGGATGCGGCGCTGGGGGAGGTGCCGCTGGAAGAGCAGATTGTCACGCTGGATGAGAAGGAGAAGTACGCTGGTAAGGCGGGGATGGGGAGGGATGCTACGATTTAAGTTTGCTGCTTGGTTTGCGTTGGGCATGTAGGCGTGAATATAGTCTGCGGAACATGATGCGGTGTGCATTTCAGGACATGACACGTACATGGTGATGTTAAAGACACGACATGCTTCCAAGTCACCCATCGCTGAAAACAAAACTTTGCTTTCGGGCATTCACTGCGAATCGCGTGTGAAATATCGAGACACGGTAATCATGTCCCAATAGGCATTGAAAGAAAAAAACATGAGATTGAGGGGAGTAACTCTACCCAAACCCATCCCATGACACCCAATACCTACTATGCCCATCCGTCCAAAACCGGGGTATATACCAACATCCCAAACACACCCTCACCTCACGGTACAGCAGCCACCCCGACCTTCGCCTCAGGCGTCTTGATCAACGGAACCCGCATCATACGGCGCCCATCCCTCTCCGACTCGCCACTCGTAATCAGCGGCGGAATTTCCATTCGACTCCTCCTTCCGAACCCTGCTCTAACGCCCTGTGCCGATCTCAAATCAACAGCCGAGTCAATCCCCAAGCCCAAGCCCTGGACCCGCATCTCCAAGTCCTGCACGTCCTGCTCGCCTCGCGCCTTGATACCGTGTTTGCTATGCTTGCTGACGTGCGATAGTTGCTCCGCAGAACCAGGCAGGTAGATGCGTTTGGCGCCGAGTGTGCGCTTGATGTCTTCGAGCAGGACTTCCATGGGGCAGATGTATGCGATGTGATTGCGCGCGCACCAAGCTAGCACATGGCCGACAACGGCATGAGTGCCGTTCTGAACAACCCAAGCGCCGGAGTCGCCGCCCATGCCGAATCCGCCGAAAACCTGCCAGCTCTTGGAGAAGGTCTTGCGCTTGTAGATGCGCACTGCACTCATAGCGTGGCCGATCATACCGCCCTGCAGCCCGGTTGTGCGCCCGAAACAGTGCACATTCATGCCGCCGAGAGACTCCTGGCTGGCGATGCCGTTGGGATATTCGTCTTCCTCTGGGGCGTAGTGGCGCCGGTTGATGGGGGCCTCGAGCTTCGCCGAAATCATGTGCTGATCCAATCCCATTGGCTTGAAGCAGAATCGTCGTCCTCCTTGGACGAGGTTGTATGGTTGTAGACGGTTCTCGTTGAGCTTCAGCAGAGCCCAGTCGATTTCGTGCTTGTTGCCATCACGTTCCATGCGGCGGATACCAGACGATGCGTAGACGTGGCCTAGTTCATGAGAGTCCAGATGATCTTCGTCGCGATCCTCTTCGTTGGGGAAAAAGTCGTCTTCAACATCGTCGAGGGCTGGTTGCGTGATCTTGATCTCTTCGCCCTCTTCCAGCCCAATACCAGGAAGGTCGCCTCGTGTGTCTTGAGAGGTCGTTGAGTCAGCCATGGCTTCGGAATCCGAGTCATCGTCCGAGTAGAACTCTGCCTCGGAAGTGTCTTCGTCGTCGGAAAGTTCCAGATCCATCGACCAGGGAGAGTCCGAATCGAGATCGACACCAGGCTGAACACCCATGCTCATGAGATATGAATCGTTCCTACCAGTGGCACTTGAAAGCATCACATTGTTCGCATGAGAGCTGGCAATTTCATCATCGCTCTCGCTCTCATCATCCGAAGGTGCGTCCAGCATATGATGCACGCTCATACCCAGTGGCTCATCGTCGACAAGGATGACACCACCATACGAGACTGGGGGTAGATGTTTCTCCCGGCAAAACGCGCCGATAGATGCGCCACACAGCGGTCGCTGTTGATGCCAAGGGTTCATGACGGCCATATCACCGCTGTAAGTATCGGTATTCATCATTGAACGGTGAGGAGGTCGTGTCTGGCGGGAAGATCGGCTGGCTTTGGAACGTCGAATCTTTCCACGACGCACCTTGAGGTCGAACACGTTTTCATCATAGCGGAAGCGGCGATTGAGGATGGCCTTGATCTTGGCGACGCTGCTACATGTAACGAAGATGGTAGGGCGAGCCTTTTCCTGGGTTTCGCCGACAGCGACAAGGTCGATACTGATCGTCTCGTCCGAGTCTTTGAGAGCGCGTTCGATGAGGCGCTCGAGGCGAGGGAGCATAGTTGCGTGCCACTCATCAACGATAGCAGGCGCAAACTTAACAGGGAACAGGCGAAGCTTTGGACGTGGAGCTTGATCCATATCGGTCTGTATTTGAATCGACGACGTTATGCTTCTGTTGGTCTGCTCGACGGTTTCAACGGGATGGACCTCAGGTTCTGGGGTTGGATAACCAAGCACAGCTTGCGGCCAGTGGCGGATGCCATCGGTAAAGAGAGCTTCGATGGTGTTGGTTCGCTTTTGCTTGCTTTGTCGCCAAGCTTTCTGAATGACTGTAATCTTTTGTTTGTAATCCTTCAATGTCAAAGCGTGACATGAATCTTCTCTTGATGACTCTGCTCTCGACGCCCGCCATGCGCGTTGGATCACAGATGCCGCCGTGACTACCTTTTCTCTGTAAATTGACGACGTATCACTTTGGTCTTGTGAATTTGAGGGAGCCGCGATAAGAGTGCCTCCCGAGTCTTCGAGTGGTTCACGCGCATGCGCCCAATCTATTGGTGCTGAATGCTCCTCCTTGGGACTCATCAATCGTAGGCTTTCCGATATTGACTTCCGGATATAGTTTTGTGAGCCTCGCGACGGATGGCGTGACAACGTTGACGGATCTGGCGACTTCTTTGACAAGGATTTCGTCCTTTCGAGCGCCTGAGAACCCTTTTCTAGCGCCCATCTTTTTGCGCTCCTGTACGAAGGACTGGAAGAAAGATCTGCAATATGAGGCTGACTCACGCTTTTTCGCTTTAGCGGAGCTGCGCTTGTGACAGGCGTAGGACCGGGACGATGTTCAGTTGCTTCGGGACCTGTTTCTGACTCATCGAGCATGCAGCATCGTTGAAGCCTGATCAGTATTCGGTTGTAGAGCTGCGCAAGATCTTGCACCCCCTCAGCACCCGATTGGATTCGATCGGCTGCCCAAAAACAGTCACGCACAACGTGCATGTACGCAGTCCCACACTTAGAGGCTAGGCGACGAATATACACCTCTTCCACGCGTTGTTTGAAGTCAGACAAAGTGTACTTGGGTTTCCACAAGTCTGCGAGGGGTTGCCACAGACCAACCTCCAGGAGGATCAGGCCAAGACTGTACAGATCAAATTGGGGACCGTATGGCCTAGCTTTGTCCCCAGTGCACTTAGGGTCCTCCGGATGACGATATATATTGAGGGTTGGCATCGTGCTGCGAACCTCAATGTCGTGTTCGGAGAAGAGATCGAATGAACAGACCACGGGTGCTCGCAGTGCGTACTGCAATGCTCGGCTGTTGGCGGATTGTCGCTTGTTCTTTCGGAACACGAGGATGTTGCTACTGTTGAGGTCTTTGTGCACGAAGTTATCCCCGTGTATCTTGCTGAACGTGAGACCAAGCGTGAAAGCAAGGCGGAAGCGATCTTCCAAGGGTGGTGTGGCGCTGTTAGAGCTGTGCAATGATTTGGAACCTGTCTGTAATACGCTGAGTAGTGTGACAGGTCGCAGCTCCTCTGCCGACTTGTGCACGTCGGCCTCAGAGTAGGTAGACGATGGGAGTTCAAACACAATGCCGAACCGGGGCTCTCTCGGATCTTCAAAGTAGCCCAGACACTTGAGCGTTCCCTGAAAGGGCTGGTCGTTTGATAGCTTTGTCAGTATCGCCAGAAGATTGTCCAAACGGTTTGTAGGCGGAAGGACTTTGTTGAAGCGGTAAGTCGGGTCATATGTGGCGTATTCGACCAGAACAGGCGTATCGACCACACGATTCCCATCGGTCTTCCAAGGATTCGTCGAAGTACGGCGCAAGCGAAGTTGGCCAATCACGCGGATGGAAGACGAGCCCACACTTTCGTACGGTGGTGGCTCTTCTTCTGGTAGGATCAGATCTGCTGGATTCAGCTTGGGCGGAAGATGTGGGTGGGAGGCGACGTTTGGCACATGTGGGTTCAGCGGGAAAGTCGCAGGGTTGACGAGGGTGAGGTCAGAGGCGCTGTAGGCTGTTGAGAGGAACACTGGAGTCGAGGTGGAAGGTCGCGGAGGTTCCGGAACAGACTTGCTTGAGATATGGCCACGTTCGTTTGCGCGTTGCATCCGGCGTGTTCTGGAAAGGTCGTAGAGGATATCGATGGAAGTGGTGAGGTCCTGGATGAGGTCCTCGTAACGTGACCTGTCGCCGGCCGCCCACGAGGGTGGGTCAGACGCAGCCAGCCGCCTCTTCTCTTCTGACAAAGTCTTTCCAGGCGCAGGCACTACAGCCGGGTGCATTATCTCGGCCTCATCCAGAATCTCCTTGATGGTGCCAAGAACGCTCGCGACCGTCTCCGTCAGACCGGCCTGCTCCACGCTCTCGTCGATGTCGCCATGCTTGCCCTTGGAGTTGTCGCTCCAGTCGACGCCCCATGCTATGTACCGGTCCTTCTGGATCCTGAATTTGCGGTGTAGAGCAGAGGATTCGGGTTGCGTGTCGCGCGTGTCCTGCTCGACCACGGCGTCGCAGGACGTCTTGGTGTCGGAGTAAAGCTGGGTGAGGCGCCGCGGAAGCCTGCTGATGGTCTCCATGTTTCAATACGTGCGGTCGGACGAAGAGCTAGGTGTGCAGCTGCGTTAGGGGGCCTGTATATGAATAGACATGGAGAACAAAGACACAGCGACTGCCTTGAGCGTCGTCGGCATGGCGTTGGGGTTGCATATAATCCATGGGGTTCACTTCGTTGATGCCTAGTCCCCACCACCGATCGCCCTTTCCGCAAGCGCTGCGCCACCGCTAGGTAATCACAACACCCCCCAAACATCCTCTCACATGCGACTTCTCCGTCTGCAACCACTACCACAGCTGCGCCTCCAGGCTTCAGCTTTACTTGGAGGGAGACCAAACTTTCGCTCGCAAGTGAGGGATAGAGGCTCTCGGTCAACTGTAAAAGCAGGAAGTCAGCTACATCTTTTGTGTCTCTTATAGGCCGCGCTAGGCAAATACTGCTAGGAATTCTGGCGCAAGACTTATACACCAAACCTAGTTGTAGTCGTTTAGCTGTTGCATGATTTAGCTGTACCTCGGTTCCTGGTATTTCGATTGACCGAGAGACGCTTGTGGCAGTGCAGATTACGCTACTTGGCGTGCAACACGATCTGGTGACGTGTGTTGCGTGTGAGGTCCAACAACATCGCATCAGCAGCTTTGGCCCGGAGATGAAACATGTCCAAGGATGTCATTGACTTATGTGCGACAATCTGTCATAGGACTACGATACCCGACGGACAAGGTATGGAACTGACTTCGCGGGTAAGCGACTCTCATAGGTCCTCGTCATCGTATAGTCAACTTGCGTCAAAAGATGTGTTTATTCGTTCTCTAAATCCCTCCTCCGCTTAACAATTTGAATGCGTTAATCACGCCTATGACCTCCTTGTCCAGCCCAAAGTTTTCGGCCAGATATTGACCCTCGGCCATCCTTCGCATCTTAATCTTCTTCCGCGTCTGCGATTTCGCCGCGTGTCGAATACTCTTGCAAATACCCTCGCCTGGGTACGCCACTATCCCGATCGCCGCAGATGTGGTCTTCGTCGCGAACCCTACTGTGCCCTTCCCGACCCCCTTCACGAAACCCAAAACGCCTTCCTCTTTTGCGTCTTGATATGGTCGTTTGAAGAGATCGGAGACTCCGTCAACCATACCGTGTGCAAAGTTCTTCCCCGCAACCTCAAAACCGCTGCTCCAGTCCTTCACCTCGCCATGGTTCTGGACTTCTTCACCGTAAAGCTTTGGAATCGCGCGGAAGCCTTCTGCTGCCGCGAATGGAATATCGACTATGGTTCCTTTGAAAAAAGCCTTATTGAATTTACCGAACCCTTTAGCCGTAGCAGCAGCCATCTTTCCAGCAACCACTGTTGACTTTGAATTTTCCGAGGACGAGCGTTTCAGCTCAACATACGGGTCGAGAAACATGCCCGTCGTTGCGTTTGTCATGTTTGACACAACAGACACCGATGCCGAACTGGTGCTCGTGATTGGATCCCAGCGGTTGTTCTGGATGGACGTAGAATACGTTTCGTGGCTATCTACTGTCAGCATTTACACGCGGCGGTTCCACCATGGGTACGGACCTGCTCAGGTCGCTTGGACCAATGATGCCATTTTCAACTAGGATCTGTCCTGCAAGCTTTGATAGCTTGATAGGAGATTTCTTGTACATCCACGATGCCGGAAGATCGGGCATGATGTCACAGTGTATCGACTCCAATGGAAGGTTAGCATGGAACGATCGAACCGCTGCGTCGACGCCGTGCTCTGTTGCCATTTGCGAACAAATCATCTGAGCCGCAGTGGTCGCCTCAGGTGCCAGACAGAACGAAATGGCCTCGGAGAGGCTTTGAACTGTCAATGACTTGTGCGGTATAGGTTTCGGCCCTGCCCCGGCGGCCGCAATCATATTGCCCCAAAATTGCTGACTAGCGTTCATTTAGTACAGGTTGATTTGGGATCGTCATGGAGATTCGTACTCGCCAAAAAACGGAATAATAACGGTCGGACAGGCGTTCCGTAACCCACACGCAGACGTTCCTGCACCGCCGTGATGGACGACAGCGTCGACATGCTGAAACAACCACTCATGTGGGCAATCGTCGATGAACAACACATCTTCAATTTGGGAAGGGAGGCCTTCGCCGAGGTTACTCCAGCCCCTCGAGATGATTGCTCGAACTCCACACGAGCGAACAGCTTCGAGAATCAATGAGGTCATCTTTGCCGGTTCTTCGATCACAATGCTGCCGAAGCCAATGTAAACAGTCTGCTTTCCAGTATGGAGGAATCCATCGATGTCTGCGGGCGGATTGTAGGCGGGCGGGTCGCGAAAAAAGAATCCACATACATCTAGCACTGTTAGGAAATCATCTGCTATTAAACAGTCATCATATACGAACCGATATGAGAGGGCCAATCTGATGGCTTTGGAACGAGCGCCGGAGACCAGCAGTATGTCAAAGGTACCTTCAGCGCTTCTGCAAGAACAGGCCCAACTGAGGTAGGCACGGCCTCTAAATCAATAGAATTCCTCCATTTGTTGATAACATCGCCCAACCTTGATTAACGTTAGTCCAGATCTGTATCGCAGCCAAAAGATACATACCCTTGCCATGTGAGCCATTCAACGATTCCATACGACGCGTGGTTGATGAGAGTTGGGTCGATCTCTCCGACCTTGAAATTCGCCAACGGATGCGGGAAAGCCTTTGTGCTACTCCACGGCATAGTAAACATCAAGTGCAGTGGAACGCCCAGAGCCTGTGCACAATGGATGTGTGCAAAACTGGGAGGATTTGCGATGATCGCATCTGCCACGAACGGTTGCTGCGACTGCGGATCTGGTTCGATACAGGATTTCCAGCACCCGTCGAGAAGTTCAGACATCATGACCCGCTTGCGCTGGACTTCGCCTTCACGTAGGCTCTTCATCGACGGGATAAGCCCAGGATTCTTGACCATGTAAGCCATGAGCTCTTTTGGGTCGCCGCCGATGGGATAGAATTCTAGATTTGATTCGCGGACGAAGCTATCGAAGACGTTATGCGTCGCCAGTCGGACACGATGGCCGTACTTTTGAAGTTCTTGGCCGAGGGCGATGAAGGGCTGCACGTCGCCCCGGCTGCCAACGACCTGTATCACAATGTTGAGACGGATAGTCCATGTTCTGTCAACTGTGAACCGACGACTGGGAATTTGCGGCTTTTTCTCGTCTTTGGGAACCAGCTTGACGAGAGCTTTGGTGAGCCGTGCATTGAGGTCGATGTTGATGCGGCCGTCATCTGCGCCAGTTGAGTGATGTCCAATCATCGGGACAGTTTAACGAACCTGTGACGTTGGTGTAGCCAGGTGGTGGTGTTGTACCTCTCGTGGGTTCGAGCTCGTGGGGAATTGTTATTTCTCCTGGGGCTTCAAGCTCGTGGCGCAATACAATTTCTCCAGGGGCTTCGAGCTCATATCGAGTCGAACTCTCAAGTGGGGCTTCTAGCTCGTATATAGGTGATGCTTCAAGATACGTACCATTATTAACGTGTGGCCCCTCGGATGAATGCACTGTGTTGTCTCCAAATCGTCTCATATTGGCGGCAGAGATAGGAAACCTGGTAAAAGGAGGGTATGGTAAAAGCAAACAGCTTATATAATTTGAAAAATGTCTCGAGTCTGCATCATCTAAATTATAGGGAAAGCGAAAACTAGAAAGGACCTCCTGTTCAGGCTCGTATTCAGGCTACGCGAATACTCGTATTCGGACTATGCGAATACCGTGAAATTCCTGCTAAAGATCATGGGGGCTTCGTTGATTGGCTAGACTAGCCTCTGACCGCGGGGAAAAGTGGAATATCCTGGGCGTTTCAACCTTTGCTTGGCTCAGAACCCGTGCTGAGCCTCAAATCTCCCCTGCTAGCGTCATTCGAAAGAGTAGCAGGTTTTGCACAGCGAGTCGGAGTTTGGTTACGCGTACACGCGATAGGTAAGGTTCAACTTTTAGCTGCATAGCCATGATATAACGCCACGCTGAGCAAAATTTAGGGGGAACTCAGGGATGAATCCTCATGCAATGCTGCGAGTGGTAGATCGTTTAGCTCTGTCAATCCAAAATTCACACGTCGAAAGCTATGTTGATATCTCGCTGGGGCAAAACGAATTTTTCATTGATTTACAGGGCAATGTATACTAAACAGATATTGTAGAACCTCGTCACAAGTGTGAAAGAAAATAAAGTTGACCGCTGACTAGAAGCATACCTCTAGACATATGAACCGCGCCCTGCATGTTATTCGACAACCTCGACACTACACCTAGCCCTACCGGCGTCCAACTCGAACTTCAATTTGGCAACATTTTCTCCTGTCACCCATCCTGACTTCTCTATCTCTTCATCGCTGGGCTTTTCTTCAGTCCCAGCACAACAAAATCCTTCTGAGAAAGGATGAAACTTCTTTCCCCTTAAGTCATTATCGAGGTCGCCCCAGCACCACCACATCGTACCAATGTTACGGTCTGAGAGTGTCGTGCTATACTTTTCTCCGATATTCAAATCCTGAGGACTTATCTTCTCTGCAAAGGCAAAGAGACGTTCCGATGACAAGGTGTGAGTTACTGTTACACTCTTCCCAGACTCTTGCGCGGGAACCGTGATGAACTTGACATCCGGCCTCTTTCGCAAGTCCGTCGCCCTATCGTTGTCCTGCCTCGCACGATGGACATAGAAGAATCCGAAAGAGATAACTTTTCGTGTACCATCAGTTGCATCGCTGCAAACAAGACCTCCGCTTAGTTTTCCAAGTGCGAGCTGATCCATGTGTCCGCACTCTGGTTTAGTCTCATCGAGGATAGAGCCGGAGGTGCAGATTGTGAGCGGCCGATCAGGGTGAACCGAAGAGACGCATTGTATGTGGATCTGGAACTCAAGAACAGGTGTGGATGAAGAGGTGTTCAAGGCAGAGAGGGACAAGATTGGCTGGGAGGTAGTCATCCAAATGTTGAGGATGGCCTTCTCGTCTCCCGGATTGCAGCGAAATTTGATGAAGACCATGGTGATTTGGAAATTCGGGAGAAAGTGAAATTGCTGCGGACGGTAAAGAGAGATGAATAGTACTAGAGAATGTAACGTAGAGCTTAGATGATATACCTGCTGTTGTATCGTGTTGTTGGGGGGTGGTTGAACCTTCTTACATGCATATGTGAGGCACAGCCAACCCCGCCCCACGTACGTCATATGTTTCGGCTTGAGATTCCGTATCTGACTTTAACAGGCCACAGTGTCACACTCTAGAGTCGACAAATACCTTGATCAGCCTGCTGAATAACTATACCTAGAGACTTCGTCCATACATATTTGAAAGCAACAGTGTATGCTGAGATCTTACCTACCAATTGAATCCTTGAATAAACGCTACAATGCCAGACTACTGTACTTTTATGGCGCAGTTGCAAACCTAACCGCGAAGTATGACTCACTTGCTTATGTTTAGTCTATCTTGGTAGAAATCAACCTAGCCACAAATACGCGCCGAGGCGTTATGGAGGGTTCAGCAAGGCTTTCTTGCACCTGACGTGGAATTCAGAAATAGTTTCGCCTCTGGCTAGCCATGAGATATTAGAGTTGCTTTAGCTTAGCAACCGCGCCGCAGCTACATCCATGCTGCCGCTCGAGAACCATCCAAACAAAAGTCTACAGTAGACGAGACGATAAACCTTAGGACGAGTAACTAGGTATCAACGAGGCACACTGCTGTTTGAGATCCTAACAATTTCAGGTGTGCTCACGCCCCGCAGAAATTGACATCGTCTGAGGCGTCGATTTTGCGAGACGGCTGACAGTGTGTTGTCAAGTTGTAGGAATGCTCGAAACAGTACCGTATCAAGAACTTCACGAATTAAAGATTGGCCCATGATTGATATTCTACCACATAAAGACGGGCTTCTAGCCCAGACGTCAACTAAGTAAAAGGTAATCAGTGATAGCACATGCGTTGCGCCGAAGGATCTAAAGAGGGCTGTATAATGATCAAAGATGAAACCGCAAGATTGCGGCGTATAGAGGAATGAATAGACTTTGTGTAGCCGCCCATAGGCGAACTTGTTCTTGGAATTGTTGCAACGTAGGTCACTCCTCAAGTGTATAAAGGGTAGACGATCCGTTGCCTGGTAGGTACTACACACACTCAGTATCGCATTCTCTATACCACAGTCTTCACCAAAAAGTCATCTCCCTAAGAATATTCATTGCATCATGCCTTGTCTCAATTTTCTCATCAGGGTAGCTACTACTCTGCTTGTATCTTATCATTCAACCTTTGCCAACCCTGTCCCGCTGGAGGAAGGAGTTCCCGTGGTTCGATTGACGGAAAATTATGCCGGCTGCGACGATGGACAGAAGGTCAAGCTGAGGCAGGGATTTGCCGATGCTGCAACGCTGGCGAACATTGCTAGCGCAATCGACACAGATAGTACAGCGTGAGACATTGTTACTTGACTTTCTGAGACGGTCTGCGACTGACTTATGTATCAGGTGGTCTCACTATTTTCGCACAGGCATTGGCAGAGATGATGATGTGATAAATGCGAAGAAGATTTGGGCCATGGTCGCGGCCAACAATGATCCTACCAATCCGCCATATTCGTTTTCTGTTCGTTGCGGGACAACTGCGGATGAGTATTGCAAGAGTAAGGATTCGAGGTAAGCACACACACGCAATCTGTCCATAATCATAACAGGATTGATAAAAACGTTTAGTTTAGCTATCACAGACGCCGTACCTCAGGATGGCGATACTCTTCGCGAGATGCTTGTCTGCCCTCTCTTTTTCGACCCGAATTCGAAATGGACCAAAAACGATCTTCAGTCCCGGAAATTCATAGCGCCAAAGCGTAAGGCCAATAGCTGGTGCGCTCCGGGTGAAAAGTTTGGCTTTTTCGAAGTCGCTGGCCTGACACTTCTACACGAGATGACGCATTTCGACGTCATTGGAAAAGCAGCTGGAGTGGCAGAACACGCAGTAGAGTAAGTACTTGAGGCCCGCACAGTTGGTCGCTAGCTGATGGGATAACCTTTAGCAAAGAGAACGGTGAATTTTGGTTCAACACCCATGGTTCTGACGATGTGGGTGGATTTGGGGACGACTACCCTCGTGCAGCACGTGCTTTGGGAAGATATTGGCAGCAAGGGCTGAATGAAAAGGACACCCTTGAACCCTGGCAGAATGCCGAAAGTTTGGCTGCCGCAGCATTAGGTAAGTGGGCTCTGGCATGTGTCAACATCAAATCAATTCACTCTGCTAACGTTGAGATAATAGAATGGTTCATGATGGACGAGTGTGCCAAGATTGGCTGGCCTATCCTAGAAATTGGAATCTAGTAGCGAGTGACGACAGTGAACACGTGAAGAGCATTTGGAGCATTTGGATTTCCTTAGTACACAACATTCTAGTTCTTCTATATTGTGCTTTCAATGCGTAGAAACAATAGTCATGATTTCTCTACTAACTATCAACACGTTCACATGAGGGAGAGGATTATATAATGAGGGTTGAGTTGCTTTGTCTTGAATCAAATTGTCAAGAAATAGAAGTCATGGCAGATAAGGTGAATGGTAGAATCAGACTATGTTGCAGACTTTACGATCCCCAACTCTATCTCGTGCGGGTTGCATGATTACAATAAACTCACACATTTGTACGCTTATGCCAGGACTCCAAAACATAATACCTGCACAGTTTTGGGTTGTACATAAGCAATCTCGGGAGACTACTCCTTCAAGACAAATTTTAGGCAAGAATGAAATTGTGTATGGTTAACAGTTTGATTGAAACCCACTACAGATCAAAATGTACTCATAAACCTCCAATCCTACCTAGATTGTCATGTTTCCCACTCTAAACAGGTTGGAAAGACTTTTTACAATTACAATCTTCGATCGTGATGCAGACTTGTTTAGACATAACGATGAAACTCATTAAATGATACATACGACTAGCAGTTTGCAAATGTTGCATTTTCATGTCACTATTTGCTTTGGCAATGTGTTCCTCGCTCTCATTGTCATGTGCAATGTTGGTTGTGATATAGCGTGCACTCTGCGAACCCTGCCTACTGCGACTTGATGCGCCACCACCACCACCACCGATGGTTACGAATCCACTACCTGGTCTTTTATGGCCCTTGTTGTTACTGCTGGAGCCAATGGTACTTGAGAGAAAGGGCGCAAGCCAGCTTTTGAGGAGAGGGAAGATCATGGGAAGGTTGGTTGTGACGACCGCGATGAAGGTTTCCCTAGTACCCCACGCAGCTGCTAATTGCCCACCGTTGGTCGGATCCTGCAGGAGATTCAGTCAGATGTTGTGATGGTGATTTCACGATAGTAGATTTGAACTGCTAAAGAACATACAGAAAGCGGGACAGGCTAAGAGGAGAAAAACTTACAACTATGACATAGACGCTCTTTAGAGTTGCACAGACAACAATAAGTATGCCAGCGCTAAGTACAAGCGTTGCAGCGATCTTTTTGAAAAGTCTCAAGCTCGACTTCCACAACATAGGAATTGGTATCAGGAAAAGGAAAATATCGGTCGATACATTCGAGATGAACGATACCCAAAGGATTGGCTTCGAGATCGCCGCCTGACATGCGTTTCCAGGGTCAGGGTATATTTGCCAGTAGTGGCGAAAGGGACGACATGAGAGATAAATTGTCATAATGACGATGATGAACGTAGCAACAACGAGGCCCACTGCAATTTGAATACGTATCTGGTACCGTTGAAGACCGTCCTTTTTATGACTCATTAATAGGTCGTTATCGGTTAACATGCGATGCGTGGACTCACTGTCAGCCGAAGGTAAAAAAATATCATGCAGAGCTTGAGCGTCCACAGCAGGCATGCTGCTGTGGTCCAGCCTGCTACCTGAATTTTCGAACCAACCACTCTTCAACTTACGTCAGTATTGGCATCAATCTGTTTGTGTTCAAATCCCTGATGGGATGTGGTAGAGACCCTTGGACTTACCTCCATGTAAATTCCGGATCGTCGAGCGAAAGTAAACTCCGCTGCGTATCCGTCATGCCGTTATTTGCAAGGCCATGAGCAACGTTCTTCAACTGAAGGCCGAGGCTGCATTGCACTGTGTAAATAAGCTATGCGAAGCGAACATTAATTCACAGTCATGGTCGAGGAAAGACGGAGATACTGAAATGGGATACGAACAATAGCGAGCCATATCAGATAGTCATCTGCGCGCAGTTGTCGAAAGCCTACAGCTACGATTCGGGCATATGTTCGGAGTATAGTGAAGAAGACGCCCAAGGCATATAGCGTCCACAGTTCCACTGTGGGGTTGCTGGGCATCGCGATCGCCGGGAGTGAGGGTTATGAACCTATCATCGACAGCAGGGCGGATATAACGTCTATATACTGGAGTAGAAGCACAGAGATGCCATAAAAGACCAGGCCAGTAGTCTCCTGAGCTCAACGGTAAGGCCTCCCGACTATTCTAGTCAGTCGACCCACAACGTATTTTGTGTGAATTTCTTTTCGTAGGGTATGTTTGTCTACACACGCTCAGCAGACAACGTTAGTTCTCTATTATAGGAACCAGAATCTTCTTTATCATGCCTTATATATGAATGGTTAACCGAATTGACAGTATTTAACTTATTGTGCTCGAATCTGAAGTTCTGCTTTTGAAATTGTTATGATCGTTTTTTGGTTTTTCCCGTCTTTATAAAATACATGAAGGATGAAACGCGTTCCCTGCACAGGCAATATCTATCTAAACATAATTTCACAACTCAGACACGCACAAGAGACGCTGTTTTCGAAAAGTTTCCCGTGCAGCATGAAAAAGCGTTATGCCACTCAGGATTTAGGGCGGCATGTGGGATATGTCCGCGCCAATAGCAACGTTTTCCGCTAACCCCGGGCGGACACCAATTTACCCACTATCTGGACGTGCGGCTTCTGTTGGGCAGCGGTTAACGAGCACCCACATAACTATTCCCAAGCACCCACATAAGAGGCGCTAAGTCCCCATTCAACCAGCTACATGGCGCTAACACGAGCTAACTCCTTAACTAAGTTTAGACTCTCTTGGCATCTACCTTACCCCTGTTAAAACACCACATTCCTCCTCTATTTCTTACCCATTTTTGGTGAGAAATGATTTTCTTTTAGTTACAGATAGGCGTAGAATGTAAGTTTTAATTAATTGCACTTTTTAGAATTAAGGATTTTGAGTGAAATTGAGGTGTTGTGGGGATTAGAAAAGAGTGCCTTACGTGGGTGCTCGGAAATAGTTATGTGGGTGCTCGTTAACCGCTGCCCTTCTGTTGCCCGCACATATGGGGCGTAAATGTTGCCTAGACCCGGACTTCGCGAATTCACTTCCTGTTGTAAATTAGTTCATTTCGAACTCCGTCTTACTTCGAGGCATTTAAACACTCTGATTCGAAGGTTCCGACATTCTCGATTACCTTTATCTCTCTCGCGCAACGATTGTTCCTTGCAGCATGCTATCGCGCTTCTTCTCACCATCGGCAGTGGCTGCCTGGACCATAATATCAGTGATCTCAGTTACTTCCTGCGGGCCCACTATTCCCCATGACATCTTTCCGAGAACTCCTGCGACGGGCATCGATGTGAAGACACTTGCGCCATACCTCTCCCCCGGAGCTGAAATCCATCTCCCAGGTAGCACTAAGTTCACTACGTACACGGTTCGATGGTCAAACTTGGAAACTCCTACACCGAACGTCGTCATCGCGCCCGGGACTGAGGAGGATGTGGCAAAGATTGTAAGTTTTTCCAAGTAGTCACGAGCATTTGCGTTGCAAAGATCGAACTGATGCTGCTTGCTCAAGGTTAAATTCGCATTCGAACACGATATCCCTATTCTTGCTTACAATGGTCATCACGGCACCATCACCACGCTGGGGAGGATGGACTACGGAATTGAGATTTACCTGCCTCATCTAAACACCATTTCTATTGCCAAGGACACAAAGTCAGTGACGGTTGGTGGTGGTATCAATTCTAAAAACTTAACGGACGCTCTTTGGGCAGCAGGAAAGCAGACTGGTAGGCTCACCTCGATCGCAAACTTGTCACTAAAATCACCTAATCGTTGGTTTAGTTACTGGAACCTGTGAATGTGTCAGCTTCTTGGGTCCTGCTCTTGGGGGTGGCCACGGTTGGCTTCAAGGTCATCATGGCCTCATCATGGATCAGTTCATCTCCATGAATGTCGTTCTCGCAAATGGCGACCTGAAGACAATCGACGCGAAGTCAGACCTGTGGTGGGGTATGCAGGGTGCAGGCCACAACTTTGGAATTGTCACGTCTGTCACGACAAAGATCTATGATATCGTGCATCCAAACTGGGCGATTGAAACTATCATCTTTAGTGGTGATAAGGTTGAGGCCATCTACGAAGCTGCTAACAAGTACATCATCCAGGACGGGAACCAGAGCTCAGATATTATCAACTGGTCCTATTGGCTGAATGACGCATCCCTCGATGCGGACAAGGTAAGACAACTGCTCAGCCAAAAGCTATCGCATACATGATCACTCACTGACACGATTATTTCATCTAGCCTGTTATCATCATGTACATCATCCAAGAAGGCGTTAATACCGTCGATCCTAGATACACGAAACCTTTCCACGATCTTGGACCGCTCGTCATCTCGCCCCAATCTGGCACGTACAAAGATCTCGGTACCTGGACAAACATCGCATTGGACTCTCCTCCCTGTCAGGACTTCGGCTTCAACAATCCGCGTTTCCCTATCTATACGAAGTCTTACAACATCACCGCGCAGAAGAAGGCATACGATCTCTACGCATCAGCTATCTCGGGAACTGACTCGCCGTATTACAATTCAATCTTCATGTTTGAAGACTATGCCACAGCAGGTGTTCGTGCGCGTGATAACAGCGCTACCGCTTATGGTCACCGACAAGAACTCACACTCGCGGCACCGTTGATTATTTATAACTCTACCGATCCGACAAGACATGTTGCTGTGAAACAACTGGGCAACAAACTGAGGGAAATCATCCGAGAGGGTACTGGAAACGAGGAGCTGAATACTTATGTCAACTATGCTTATGGAAATGAGGGGCCAAAGAGTTGGTATGGATATGAGACGTCGCGTCAGAACCGTCTCAAGGCTCTGAAGGAAAAGTATGATCCCAAGGGGAAGTTTAGCTTCTACGCCCCTATAGCCTGATAGTAAAAGGGATTAGTAGAACGAAATAGCAGAGCACTGGAAATACACTCTACCCTTGGCTTATGGAGTTCGGGGTTACGCCTCGTTCTTGGAGATTATTTATCACTTCCAGCACCTTTTTCACAGGGTATATAACTTAGGATACACTAGCAACGATGAAAAGACAGACTATTGATTGATTCAGCATCCAATAGTTAGGTTAGTTTTCAATGGAGCACCCTAGGTATCAGTGTTTTATGTTCTATTAGGGATCTCCCTCTCTTTGGAGCCCATTCAACTGGCACGCGACCGAAATCGGGAAAGGTTTGTGGACACTATGTTCTCCTCGATATTTCGTCGCGCTCTACGCCTCTATCTTCCTGTTTACTTTGTTCAGTCTTGCATGCTATTCGCAAGCTGTCTGGGCATGTACAATCACGCGTACGCCTCGTCACAAGATTGGCCGTTTGTGGGAACAAACGAGGTGCAGCAAGACGTGAAGATCACGAATGCGGGACAAATTCAACACTGGGCTACAGAGTTGTGGCATCTTGCAATCCCGTTCAGGCCTATTCGACCAGAATACGATGTATATCTATGGACCGTTCAACTCGAATTCCGGAACTCCATCATTATCTTCGCGATACTGGTTGGATGCGCAAAATTGGGACCGCGGACCCGAATGACTTTAACGGCCATCTTCTACACCTTCTGCCTAGTGGTGAACGAAGGTGAAGTTGGATTGTTTATAGCTGGCATGGGTTTAGCCGAGTTTCTCTTGATTCGTGATGAAGATGCGAAAAAGCTATCATCAACAAAGAGGAAACCCCAGAAGCAGAGTCTGTGCACCAAGACCATATGGGCCGCAGTGCTCCTCCTCGGATCGCACCTTCTGTCTTGGCCAGCTTGGAGATATCAGACCTTGCCTGGATACATAATAATCTATAATCTCACCCCATCATTCATTGAAAGTCCGGAATGGACGTGGTGGCATGTCGGTGCGGCCGTATCCATGCTTGCTTTGTGTGGCTCTGATCAACTTCGGAGACCGTTCCAAACTCCATTTGCCATCTATTTGGGCAAGATGTCGTTTCCTTTGTATATTATCCACGGACCGAGTAATCACATCTTAGGAACATGGCTTGTCCAGTTTTTTTGGGGGTTCACTGGAAATGCGACATCATTCACATATGAACTTGGGGTGGTCGTAGCATTTTGCACCGAGGCCGTTGCTGTAGTGTGGCTATCAGATATTCTGACAAGAACGGTTGACATACCCTGTGCAAAATTGGGGCGAACACTCCAGCATAGATGGTCTTGATAGACACTATACGGCGTTTCTGAGGCATATCCCACTTGAATCTTGTTGTGATTTTAATTTGCACTGTGTTTCGGGACCCTTGCACACCCCAACACAATCTTAGTTCTCGTTCGAATTTCTGCCGTTGTGTATGTTCTATCCTTACTGCAGGAATCATACTGGTGTCGTTCATGTAGACTGTCAGCTGATAAATTCAGATCAGCTTACTACCTACATGGAACTGGGGGTTACAAAGCTGCCTGCATTAACTAACATCACTAGGCGGAATCGAGGTAGGAATGTATAGGATTTGATAGTTTATGACTCGTATCAGCGATGATGTCAAATTACCAACACGATACACCCATATTGGTAGAGGCCTTGAACTCCACCGGCCTTGACATACAACCGATGTCGTTCCGTAATCAGGTTGAGCCTATTACGAAGGTGGAGCTGAAATGTTTTGACTCGACTCCTTGCGCTGCACCCATCCAAACCTTGGCTTGCCACTGTTCACGTCGAAAATCTACACCTACGAGTCAGCGCGTGTTCAACGACATGAGTATCATATACTTACCGCATACATGGCCTTCAAAACAGCATCTCCATAGATGTCCATGTCCATGGATCCTCTGCTTTGGATACTACCATACACCATCCCATTGCCGGCATCTGCGAAACCCAAATCCTCTTTTTGGAAAGCTACCATGTCATCTCCAATTGCAAGCTGAACTTCTGGTAGATCATCTGCTGATGTGTTGGAAGGAAAGACGTAGCCTTGACTGCTTTGGTCGTATTTGGAGCCAGGGATAGCCTTGTAGACGGCCTCGACGAGGGTGTCATCGACCAGACAGAGAGTGGTTCCTGTGTCCATGATGGAGGTGTTGCTAGAACGGGTAACAGTCTGCCCGTTGATGGATGCAGATGTAGATTGAAGCTGCCAGAAGCCTTGGCTGCTATCAATGTCTGCATATTTCGGAGAGGTAGCGCCTGCGGCGGTCATGACGTCTTGGTCAATGTACCCGAAGGTGTAGAAGCTCTGTCGACTTGTTAGAAGAATCGGAGAGCACACGTGAGGAGACGCACCTCTCCCTTGTCGGCTTCATCTGCATCGCGCCAGCTACCCAGGTATGCTGTGAACAGCTGCTCCTTCGCCGATTTCTGTGCGATGATGTTGTCTACCGGAGTCTTCTGAGGATTCGGGGAAACAGTGTTAATGGAGCTGAATGCGAGACCGAGCAGGCCACTTCCATTACCCTGGAGACGTCAATGGGATACGACCTGAGCTAGAACTGGGTCTCACCTGTGCGAACTGCGTGGAGAGCTGTTTGGCCAACTCCACAGCTTGAGTTTGGACCTTTAGTCCACCCAAGTCCAAGACATCGGTACCTACGTCGCCGCTTGCCGACGAGGAGTCGCCGTACGAGATTTTCCACGTTTCCCCGCTGAGCTTCTTGAAGGTGCTCGACTTGGAAGGGTCAAACGCGACTTGCTGGTTCTGGGGATTTGCACCACTAAGAATCTTCTTGGGGAGCTCAGTAGACCAAACCTGAAACGATGAGCTTGCAATACAACCACCCAGACATCTTATCTTGACTTACCCATAGATCCGACGACCCAGTATCGAAGTCCAGATATAATTTCTGCTCTGGCGTACCAATACCGACTTCGCATAGATATAGAGAATCATTCTGAATATCTTCGGCTGGAACTTCACCCTCGGCAGCTCCGTCGCTTGGAGCTGTGGCCGTGCTTTGCGCCCCTCCGTGAGCCGAGGTGTGGTCGCGCTTTCGTAGAACGTAGTGTGCGCGCATGCGGCCGCCAACCCCGCCGAATTTTCCTTGTTGAGACATCACTTTGGCCTGGAAGTAAGGGCCAGGCTTGGTTGGGTGGAACCCATCTGTGAACGTTAGCAAATACAATTATCTAGCTCGGGGGTCAAGAAAGTTCACCCACACTTTCTCATCGCGTGAAGATACGACTTGGTGCCATTGGACTTGTAGACCGGGCTACGCTGGATAGCCAGTCGCTGGAAGGATGCCATATTCCTAGAGGAGTTGATATAATAGGATTGGACGATCGTAGGGTTTTTGGAGGGTTTGAATATATGGTCTTACAACAGTATCAAATTGATGTTCAAGAAATGTTGTGCTTGGAGCAGAAGGAAGGTAATATATACCTCGCCCCTTCCACTATCACAATGTGCATCATCACCCCGCCCAACGGGGAAACCTGCTTGGCCACTTAAATATCTCCAATCACGTTAAGTTTCCAAAGATCATCGTTGATATGCAGGATAGATCGACGGCGTCTCACGCTTAACAAGGTATGTCAAGGTTAAAACCAAGCTTCATAAGCTTCGTCAAGCTTCGTCAAGCTCCGCATGCTTGATGCATATACTCACTAGTCCTTTTCAGAACAAGATACCGGGATGTGTGCACCAGGATATGCGGCAGTGGCATATAGCTGTGGCGTTCTGGATGTCTGAACTCAGGGTAAGGACAGGCGGCAGCGAAGCAGCTACTGCCACAATTCCATTGTTGCTTCGGCCCCCGCACAACGGTCGCTAATTGGAACAATCGATAAGACTCGAGTCGGCATTTGGCAACCTTCAATCCATCGATGATGTCAAGTGCTGCGGCAACAATATCCGAAGTACCCCGCCCTTAGCATTCAGGGTGAGTGTTAGATAGACATGCAGTCCACTCTTACTTCGGTATACCCCCTCGATGGCATGCGGCAATTCTGTTTCGGTAGACAGCGCGTGTTGATGTGTGCTGGCGTTTCGAGTTGTATAGTGTGACGTCATGAGGTACGCGTCACCCACCTATCATAGAGCCTATCCCATCATCACTACACACTTGGAAGCCTGTTTGGTACAAGAGATAGCTATTAAAGTTAAGAAGGAATTTGCCGTCACATGTAGGGATTTGGCCTCTGACTTAGTCTCGATTTGCTTATTCAAAGATCTTATCGCGAGTCTCGCTTTGAACACGTCGTCACATCCACTCCGGATTGTGTCTATCGGTACCGCATTATCTGGTGTAATTGCGCGGTGCTAGGCTCGAATAGGCAGGCAGCCAAGCCCTAAACTATCCAATCAAGCAACGGGATTAGGGGTACTAAAAAATATCTGGCCTCTTGTAGCGTCAGGTTTAGGAGCGTTTTATGGGGCATATAGCTGATCTAAATTGTCTGATTGGAGCTTGGCTGCCTGCCTATTCGAGCCTAGCACCGCGCAATTAAACCAGATAATGCGGTAGACAAGATTGCTCGCCCCCTCATCATGCGCTTCGTTCATGTTTTGGATAATAACTAAGTTTCGATATCTCGCGGCCAATATTATCTAACCCTTTTTTGACCAATCTTCGAAGTGCTAGTGCTCTTCATCTTCTCGTAACTACTCATCATGGCTTTCAATCAGCTAAAAGCCTATTACCTTTTCCAAAAAAAGCACCAGCAGGATCCTCAAGACTTGTTCGACGAATGGGAAAAGATACTCAAAAAGGGCCAAAATCCGAATGAAGACTGGGGCAGCAGGTTTGAAAGGAGATGCTCGTCTCCTCTGTTTAGAGCAGTTTTGAATAACGACGTACGGCTAACTAGTCTGCTGCTTGACTACGGAGCTCAACCTGAAAAGCATAACTCGGAAGGTCGAACACCCCTTCAAGAAGCTATCATCGAACATCATGGCACCGTCGTTCAGCTTCTCTTAGACCGGGGGGCTAAACTTGACACCCCGATTCTCTCTAAGTTTTTATTTGGAGGTACAGCCCTTCATTTGGCCGTAACGGAAGGTCTGGTTGATATCTCCAGGACACTGTTGACATGCGGTGCCAGCTCACGATCAAGAACGCATGTGGGTTGGACACCATTGGACATTGCTCTATTGGATCACCAAAAAACCATGCTTGAGCTCTTAATAAACGAGTCTAATCTGGTCATCATGGCTTGCCAGGAGCAACTAGACCAAACCGCTAAGGATCATAACGAACACGTTGCTATCGCTTCACATCTCCTCGAAAATGGCGTGAGAAGCACTGAGCCCCGACACGTGTCCTTCTACCAAGACCATCTCGTACGCGTGGTTAGTAAGCTCGCTCTTACTACCCATGGTACGGCGGAGCTAAGCACTAAGTTGATTGACGCAATGGATGCCTTCGTGATGGAACAGGCCAAAACTTCGAGTGCTCTAAGTTGGTCCAGGAAACTGTGTGATACTTGCCAGCGATTTGAAGCCCAAGACCAGCACGATGTGTTCAAGATTTTCCAACATACCCACGATAAGACCAGCTTGGCGCACTCCGCTGATGGTGGGTGCAACTTGTGCCGCTTTTTACTCAGCGCTCTAGAGCATCACTGGTGTCTTCTGCATCAAATAGACAAAAGGTGGATGAAAGAGTTTGGAGCAAGCCCCACTGTGCGCCTACGAGTCGAGCGAGATAGAGGTTCTGTTCCTAGGTTTGGTGAACACCGACTAATTGTTACATGTGGGGACAAAATATCTTTCACTGATCTCAATCATGTTCAAAGTATTCCATGCCCGTACACAGCCAAAGCGGTCTACCCCTGCTAACTATGACAGAGCAACTCAATGTGGCCGTTGCCACAACAAGCCCCTCTGATACCGAGGGAACTGGTTCAAATCGAAGCCTTGCCGTCGCAAAAGCCTGGCTCCAACGGTGTGAAGATGATCACCCATCCTGCCGTGAGAACAGTATGGGAAGCCTTCCAACAAGGGTTATTGATGTCGGTGATGGAACAAACCCACCTCGCATATATAGTTCAGCCGCGGAACTTGAACCTTATGCCGCGCTGTCTTACTGCTGGGGTCAGGGGCAGAATCTTCGCCTGCTCTCCACGAATCGCGACAAATTCCACAGCGGTATCTCTCTTTCCCTGTTGCCGCGTACT
Source organism: Dothidotthia symphoricarpi CBS 119687 (assembly GCF_010015815.1). Classification (NCBI taxonomy): domain Eukaryota; kingdom Fungi; phylum Ascomycota; class Dothideomycetes; order Pleosporales; family Dothidotthiaceae; genus Dothidotthia; species Dothidotthia symphoricarpi. The sequence goes on from NW_022985031.1 coordinate 730,815, forward strand.
ATAGCAGATGCTATTACCATAACACGAAGGATGGGAGTGAAGTATCTGTGGGTGGACGCCCTTTGTATCCTACAAGATTCGGTAGAAGACCTCGAAAAAGAGCTCTCTTGTATGGGTGACATCTATGCGAATGCAAAATTCACCATTGCTGCGAAGGACTCCACAAGTTCAGTGGATGGCTGCTTCCGACAGCGGAATTGGCCGACTAGCGCGATTGTCCCATTGGACATTCGCTTGCCAGGGAATACCATACTAAAAGAACATGGGGTGTACAATCGAACGATCAATACACGTACATCCTCCATTAACAGGATTATGGCACTGCCAAGACATACATCCTGTTCTAATGACAATCAGACATCGATCCTAGAGACGCGCGGTTGGACATTGCAAGAGGAACTGCTATCCCGCCGAATGCTCAACTGCGGCAAGGATGAGCTTAGTTGGAACTGCTTAGAATCCAAATGTAGCGAGCGCCTGCCTGAGGAGGAGGATAGCCGAACCGCTCACAGATTTCAATCTGCATTCAGACGTGTTCTGGTCACAGGTATTGAAGGGTACGGAAATCTGAATTCGGTCGACGAAGAGGACCTTTTCAATTACTGGCTCGATACGGTTGAAAACTACATGCGACGAATAATTTCTGATTTAAAGGATAAGCTGGTCGCTGTGGCGGGCGTACAGGGAGCGATTGGGAAGATATTGAAGGACGCCCCAGTTGCTGGTATCTGGCGAGAGCGCTTCTTCGCATCAAGTCTCTTGTGGAGAATCTCCAACAAGACATCCGATACGGACATTGAACCGTTCCGCTGTCCATCTTGGAGCTGGGGTTCTGTATCACGGCCCGTAGTGTATGCGAAGCTCCCTTCTGGACCAAAGAAGGATAAGCCATGGGTGTCTTATAACGACACCAAGTACTTCCCGAACATAATCGGGTGGAACATCAATGACAACGGGCGAGATGGCGTCGACGGATACGTAAGTCTGCGCTGCAAGCTACTGCGAGAGGATGAGATGGATTGCGAGAAACACTTTGTGAAAGACTTTCTTAACGCACCGCCTAAGAGCCAAAGCAATGCAGAAGCTATACACTTTGAGACCCACCACGACTTTGCGGACGCGGCCATGGTGGAGGGTACTTGGTTAATGCCTGTCAGGACAAAGCAATACATTCTCAGTGGAAAGGACAAGGGTCGTTATACGTATGATATTGAAACACAACTCTTGCGTCTGGAGAGGATATCTCCGGATCGAGCAGACTTCAGGAGAATAGGACTTGTTATAACACGATCATGGGCTAACAAATGGCTAAAGAAAGGGCAAGAGGAAGTTTTTCAAATGTTTTAAATAAGCGAATCAAAATGTTGCCGGATATGTTTTTGTGCGCTGCAATAAGAGGTACTTCTACGCACGCACCGCAGATAATAGGTTTTGTTTTTGTGAATTATTAACTGTCTTATATTAATCTGGAAAAAGAGCTTAAGTCTAACAGCTTCGTCGGCTTTTTTCATTTTTGAGATCCTATTGAAAAATCTTGAATTCACAATTCAGCGACTCCTTTTGACGGTGGAATTTCTCTACTGGCTTCTACCACACTCTAATTATGTTCTCTTCAGCATAATCCTCCTCATCTCGCTTGAAATAATTACTACTGCAGGATCCGCAACACAATGACCTTATTCGGAGTCTCCTTAAATCCACTGCTTTTCTTCTAATGTTTGAGTCGTATCTGTATAAGTTCCAATAGCCAATTCCGTTTGTATCCGCTCCACAGGATCAGCAAGGCAGAAATGTCTCTAGCCCTTGCTTGCTATCCAATGATCTAACCTTAAGTTGACACGTATTGTAAGCACTATAACATCCCACGGCGCAGAGGGCGGCTTATTCTCCTTCTGCGGTGCCCCCCACTCTTCCATTGTTCTTTGTGCCACGCTGATGTACGTGTCGCTTCCAATCGGAGGTAGCTCACCGCCGCTCCAGTAGACGAATATGGTTAGTAAGCGACTTGTCTATTGGAGATTAAATGTGCTCTCGACATAGTGCGCCACCGCTGTCGCAAACCCTGGCCTCTATCCATCTTTCAGGAAGCGGTTGAACATGGAATCCGGGTAGTCACAGCTGATACGCTGGGGTCGACTCGAGCGCCCAGAAGTATGGGTACAGAGTGAAGGTCATGTTGTTCCACTCGAAAGCGTGCTCAAAGAAGCGCACAATGGAGCCGTCGTGAATTGCGGACAGCGCATCAATCTTCGGGTACTTACTATAACCCATTTAGGCCCGACCTTCAGGCGGCGTTTCTCAGTGCCCGGAATTGATATTGCTTCACTTTGCTACGCAATCATCAGACAGGTTTGCTCGCCCTTTCATGATTCGCTTCTTTTACCTAATCATAAAGTCTAAATTTGTACGCCTCGCATCTAACAGCAACTGCCGTCCTCTACATCGACTACGTTACGGCAATATGCTGCTGCTACTACGTCTGGGGGCAGGTCACTACATCCAATCTTTCCAACGGCATGAACTCCCTAAGAACCTCTCAATGAATTTCCCGCCAGACTTTGCCCTCCCCGCACCTCTCAAACTTTTCGCCGTCTCTGGCTGTGGAATTCAAACTTTGCCAACATCACACGCATAGTAAACCCGCCGGAGTCTCAGACCGTCTGAGTCCTCATCACTCCATTCCGCTTTTATACCAGGCGCATGATACGCAATATGAATCCTGTTTATCGCCCCCGCAAGCTCAGATGTGAGCATGAAGTACTCGAGGACCGGCGATTTCGTAACGGCTTTGGCGAAAGCACCGAAGTACAGATCAAAGGTCTCCGGGTCAGGATACTGACGGTAGTTGAAATAACAACACTCGAGTTCAGAATCTCTGACGATACCTCTTCTCACATCGTCATCATCATGATCGGCTAGCCGCGGCCCTGTGAAATACCAATTGCCGGATGGCATTACTATGTTGAACGTGACGTATAACGTTTTCAAGTGTAGCCAAGTTCGAACGTCGGGGTTCTCCTCAATAGATGATGGCCAGAAGACTGTTGAGTCGACATGCGCGCTCAATGTCAGGGCTGTGAGGTTTTGTGAAAAAGTACGGAGTGCGCTGATCATGTCATATGTAAACCTCGATGGTATAATGATGTATCTTTTCCAGCACATCTACAAACGCCATACGATTTTCTCCTAGCTCGGGAGGTGTCGCTATGCTGTTGTCGGGCTCAGAGTCGGACGCTCACTCTGATGAGTCGTCATTTAATGATTCGTCGGCGGCTTAACCGTTACAATCCTCCAACCCCCACCTAATACAGGTCATGTGAGAAGCAGGTGTTTCGAAAACCACCTACCGTAAAAGTTTGCACAATCCGTTATTAGCTAGACAGGGGTTGTAGCGAAGTGAGTCGACCTGCAAGTGGTGGAATAAGCACAGCCACTCCAAATGCCCGATCGCCAGAGGACTCGATTCGGCTCATTCCCTGTCTAGCTAATAACGGATTGTACAAACTTTTACAGTATACATAATCTTGGCGCTTCGTTAACAGCAACAACAAAGCTGCTCGATGCGCTAAGTTTACTTGCTAGGTCTCACGTCCTAGAGAAAATAAATCTCCTGTCATTACTATGTGCAAGTTATGTGGGCTTCTCTACATGGAACTTCTTTTCCAGAAGCAGTTCGTATGATTCTTCTTACGCACTGTGATTCTTAGCTCCCCTCAAATCTTCCGCCGATATTGTCACACCATTCGCCGTGATCCAATCTACAATAGGCTCGAATCGCTTGCACTTGTGTGTAGCTTGGAAGTCCTCCCTCGCAACGCCAGCGCCTTTGCCTGTGCTATCATACAAGAGATACGGTGTGAGATCCGCATTACAAGTCAGCGCTTGATGCAGCGTGGAGATGCAGTGATCGGCGTGCTTTCGAGCAACTGCCGGTGAATTGTATTTGAACAAGGTCGGAACAAGCCCTTTTGGGTATTCGTCGACCCACAGAGCTTGTCGAAGTATGTTCAGGCAATGTAGATGATGAAAAACTATACATGTCAAAAATCGCATCAAAAAGATGGCTACGGGCTTTGTTCCTCTCACCTTCGATCCCAGCAATATAGCCTTCCTGTCCTGGTGGGCCACCCTTCACAAAGCCTTGCTCGATGCTGCGATTGAGCGAGGGAACGCGGTCTTCCGGTATGAGTACCGTCGGCACTAGGCGGATTGAATATCAGAACACGACCACACGCTAACAACGAAAGGGAATATACCGTTCACCAGCTTATGCCATTTATCCTCCAGCTCAACCGTCGGTGCACCTGTCCAGTCTGAGTGCTTCTGCGTGAATATACTCTCCCAATCTCGCTCTTCGTACTCCACTGCTTTCAGCAGAGGCGCTAGAGTGACAGTTTTGTCAGTGGCAATACCAAGTGTGATTTCATTTAACAACTTACACCAAATACTGAGCTGCGCAGCGCAAGATTGGTCAGACTGCCTGTAGTTGAGAGTGCTCACCACCATTAATACTCCCATAACGAAGGTAAATATGGAGACAAGTAACACCATCAGGTCAATTCTCAAACCTGGTCCTCTCGCTTTTACGACGGGCATATTGTCCTCATCTTCAGACATCAGCTTCCTCTCTTCCATCTGCGAGGGCGTTTCATTAGAGCGTAAGAGGCGTTCAAAAAAGCTTTTCCGATAGTCGAACATGGTGGGATTGTGGGGTATTTTTGTCCAGAGTTATGTTAAGCTGGACAATCAAAGGGGAATAACGTGAGCTTGACGATTGTTGGGTAGTTGGGGAGTTGTAAGAGTTCTGCTCAACACATATCGCAAACCCCGCGTCATGAATGACTTGCGTAATCCTGATTTTTCACGGCTCTTATCTCAATCTCAAAATGACACTAGATTGATAGGTCCACTTGGACTTGCACAGATGGCGGTGTAATGAGTGTTCAGTCTTGTCCATGCACCGTTACCTCCGGGCTGCAAGCACCATTCACCACATTGAGTCCGGAACAACAATATGCAACCCCTTCATGGCAGGTACGTCCACCCCTGAATTTGAACGATGCCACTATTAGCAGGTAACGGCATGAAGCAGCCGACTATCTACATACGAGATTCCTTTCCAGGCTTAGACTTGGGCAGGCTGAACAGTGGAGGTAATGCATTAGTGTTGTGCAAATCTGTTCTGTGCTGCATATAGTCTTCGGTGTAATAATATCGCGACAATAGTTGCGACAGCTAAAACATATTTTCATTAGTTTAGTGCTTACATTGCATTTATGCGGTTGATTATATTAGGTTTGCAGGTTCTAACATGCTGGATCCTTCGGCTAGCCTGATTAGGCAGCTAACATACCCTGATCCATGACATGTAACAATACCTTATCTTTGACAAGCATTCTATCGGCTTGCCAAGAATTGCTTGTTAGAACGTACTGCGCGAGCAGCAGTACCACTAGCGGCTTCAGTTGTATGAACTCATTTGGTCCTTGCTGTGTACTAAGCAGTCAAGGAGCTTTCCGCTTCGTCCAGCGTCTCCCAGCCCAGAACCTGTCAAACTTGTCGAATCGAGAATTCTGATTTCTTTCTTGTTTCTGACATCCTCCAACAAAAACTTGTATTCTTTATTCATTCGTACGGTGCAAAACAACAGCCATGGAGTCGAAGAAACATTCATACCACCCCGTTTCATCATCTGATGACGTCTCATATTCGACCACAAACGACGATGAACGAGCTATACTTCAGTTGCAACGAAGCCGTTCAAGATGGATTCCAAGTCCTCTTCTGGCGTCTATTGTTGTCCTCAATCTCTTGGTTACAGCACTTATCGTCATTGCACTTACGCGAAAGCCAACGGACCAGCAATGCACTAAGCAACTCTCAGTATATTGTGAGTATCATTAAGCATAAAGATGAAACTTTGACTGATTGGATTTAGCTCCTGCTATCGAAGCTGTCGAGTACATAGAGTATGACTTTGCAGCCGAATTCAACTCCACCAACGCCTATCGTGGACCACCAACACCAGAGCGGGAAGAAGCTTGGTACAATTTAACATACAGTACGTTCCCTCTTGCTACTTTTCCTCGTTATTTGAACGTTCTGACCAGGCAAATAGAACATGCAGTAGAAATCCCAGCAGACAAAATCCTCGGTCTCAACCGCTCCGAATCCGACAACCTCAAACACGTTCCTGAAGAAGTGGGAACGGGCTATGTAGCCATTCTAGAAGTCTTCCACCAACTTCACTGCCTCGTACGATCTCCTATTCCGCAATTCGTACCCTCCACTAAACTAACCGACACATCTTCCTCCAGAACATGATAAGAATGTTCACTTGGTACCAATCTGGAAAATACCCGGGCGTCCCAGACGGGCTTACAGAAAGTGAACTTAAAAATCGCATGCACGTCGATCATTGCATTGATGCATTAAGACTCGCTATTCAGTGCTTCGGCGATGTCACACCCGTGTTCATTCGCTTAGGTGGTCATGCTGGGGCCAAGGCGGATTTCAATAGTCATCATAAGTGTAGGAATTTTGACAGAATTGAGGGGTGGATTGATGAGAATTGGAGTGTTAACTGATGTTTCAGGAAGGAAGGGTTACACTGGTTGTTGGGTAAAATTGTCTGGCTGGGTAATTGGTGTTGTAGCGGATGTTCACGTACGAGATTGCTATTGAGTCATATTTATCATCGTTTGGTAACTTATACACTTCGGAAACTTGCATCAATTCTGTTATTAAACTGCAAGAAGCGCTTAAGCATACTTTGAATAGTTTGAACCTCGAATGAAGCGAAGGTGTTACACTAATTTCTGCAATGCAGATTTAGTCGTAGAGCATTAGCAAGCGTCAGCATAGTGTCATATCTGTACAAGATGGACGTAGGTTTCTGGAAAGTTGGAAAGTCTAAGCGCCGCATAGAAGTGGACATGTGAATCCTGTATACATCAAGCATGGATCTCCGAGTACACGTCAGTCACCATGCATGATGAGGATCGGGTGAAGTCAGCCTGCAGAACGGATGTAACCAGATGAAAAAATTCAGAAGATAAGGCATGCGAAGTAATTAAAAAAGATTTAATTGCATCGTTAGCCAGCTGACCAAGCTGCAGAGGATCCACAGCAGAGTTACATGGCGACGATAACAGCGAGACGCTACGAGTCGAACCACCTCTACATCCCTTGAAGGACGGGTTGAAAGTGTTTAAAAGGCGCTGTTGGTAGCTCCCAAAAGCTCAATATCAACTCATCGGTCCCTGATCGTTTCTACACTTCTCTGACATTCCCAAACTCAATCTCAGTTGAGCTTCATCCGATCAAATTCAACATGAAATCATCCCTCTACGCTCTTCTTACTGCCTTCGCGGCATGCGCCACTGCCAGTCCCATTCCTGCCTCTGATCGAGAGGCCCCAGCCAAGGTCATGAACATGGCACGCTCGGTTTTCGAGCGTTCGAACCTGGCGAAATACGACCGCCTAGTGAAATCCATCCAGGCTAAACGGAACGATCCAATTACCGACAGCGTCAACTACATCCTGGTGCTCCAGAAGGACTCCGATGAAAGCCCTGATGCCTACCAGGACGAAATCGACGCTGCCAATCCAGCCGACATCCTCGGCAAACGCAACAACGCGATTACCGACAGCGTCAACTACATCCTCGTGCTCCAGAAGGACTCCGATGAAAGCCCCGATGCCTACCAGGACGAAATCGACGCTGCTAATCCAGCTAATATCCTTGGCTAAAGGATGTACCTCAAGGAGGTTGTTAAGCAGATTGATTAGGGCTGGCATTACGGTTAATAAGCTTCTTGTTGCAGAGAGATAGTTATTTCCTAAGTACAAACACTGTTTCTATTCTTCTTTAGTTAAATAGAAAGCCTAGACCCTACCTTTCTTTTAGTATTTTAAGGTATATATTATCTCTAGAGAAAAGAAATTAATATACTATAATACTATTATATTCTTATATATACTATTAAATTACTTATTAGTACTTTGTATCTAGACTAACTATAGTAAATAAATTCTAACCTTATAAGAATTAATCCTCTGTTTTACGTCTTTTACAAAGTTTATTTTAATTAAAATATATTTAGTTATAATTTCTAATTATATAAAATAGCTTTATTTTTAATTTATATTATAATTCTCTTAATATAGTAATTCAACTTTCTATCTTAGTATTTAAATACCTTAAAATAGTTACTATACCTATAATCTATTTTATATAAGTAAACAAGTAAGATTTATTAATATATATTATTACTTAGAAGCTAAAAAAGTTCTTAGTATTAAGAAAACTATTATAATTACTAAAACCTTAATTTTATTAACTAAACCTTAAAATTATTCCTAAAATCCTAAATATTATTACTTAAACCTAGAAGTTATTACTAAGTACTAAAATCTTATCTCTAATACCTAAATATTATTACTATAAACCTATATTCTATTATAAAAACTCTAATATTATTACTAAAACCTAAAAACTATTACTAGATACCCTTTTATATAAACTATATATATTAATTATATAACTAGAAGAAAGATTTATTATATTATTATTTAATTATAATTATTTATCTTTTTAAGTTCTTAATTAAATAATTTTAAAATAAGTAAAGCTATTCTTTCTATAATTTCTAAATATATAATTAATTAGTATCTTATTATTTATAAAAGTTTCTAAACAGGCTTAATATTATTTAAAACATAATAAGGTAAGATAAGTTAATTAATAATTTATTATAAGTATTTCTATTTAAGTTTTAATTAGCCTACCTTTAGTATATCTCTAGGCTAAAAGTATAAGGCTCTTAAGGTTCTAGTATATAGTACTTATAAATTTCCAAAGATAATACTTTTTTATTTTATTTAATTATAAGTTAAATGCTTATTTATTCTATATCTTAATTTCTTACTTATAGTATATATATAACTTAAACTTATAAATCTTTATCTTTAAAGAAGTAGTTACTATAAAATAAATAAAAGCTATTTTTATTAATAGAAAGTTAATACCTTTTAAAAAAGAATAAAGTATTATACTTAATAAAACCTATTATAATACTATAGTACTTTTTTAATTATATTAAGAGCTTCTAGAGCTTAGAAAGACTATTTATCTAATTTCTATTTAGTATATATAAATACTCTATATTTAATTCTTAATAAAGTAGTAATTTAAATAATAAATTACCTTTACCTACTATTTCTAGCTCTATTTCTTTTTTTAGTTATAGGCGTAGTACTTTTATAGTATAGTAAATTTATTTTTTTATATAATTACCTATTAGAATATTAGTTTTAATACTTTAATCTTATTTAAAAACTTATAAATCTTAACTTTAAAGATTATTATAATCTTAATAGTATAAAATTAGAAGTTATAGAGTTTTTTATACTTTATTACTAGAAATATTAGGTTATTAATTATTAACCTAAAAGTACGTAAAAATAGGTATATATACACTAAGCCAGTACCTAAAATCTAAAACTAAAAATTAGGTAGATATAATATCTAGACGTAAAAACTATATAGACGTAATATACTAACTTAAAAATTAACTAGATATAAAAATTAACTAGATATAAAAATTAACTAGACTTAAAAATTATATAGACCTAATATATAGACTTAAATATTAACTAGACGTAAAAATTACCTAGACCTAATATATACTCTCTATATTAACCTAGATAACTATAGAGTATTTAATAACTTTTAGAATAGTTAGATAGATCTAGAACAGCCCTAAAGAAGTAGGCTACTTTAATAATAAAACTATATAGTAGTTAGAAACTAGAAGTATATAATAAGAACTATTACTATACTACTATCTACTACTTAATACCTAATTTAAACTTATTATCTTTAGTATTTTAGACCTTATAAACTTTCTCTATTTAACTAGAATTATCTCTAAATATATTAGCTATATAAATTTTTACTAGCTTTTTATTATTAGTATCTTTCTACTATATTTATTCTAAAAGAGCTTATCTATTTATATAAAAAATATATATTAAAGTAATAGTATAGGTAAGACCTATAGCCTCTTTATTATACTTAGCTAATAGCTTTATCTACTAGGCTAGTCTTATCTATATAATAGAATACTTAAGGTAGGTATTTAAAATTATTACTTAAAGTAATAATATAAAGATTTCTATACTAAACTAGTTATATAGTATATTCTATCTCTTTCTATATTTAAGGTACCTACTGTATAATATCTATTCCTTAGAAAAATCTTATTTTAATATAGTAGTTATAAGCTGCCTAAATATTAGGTTAGTAAGGTACTTTTTATAAATAGCTAAAAATAATTACCTTTTAGCTATAATTATAAAACCTTAACCTTTCTTAGAGTACTTAGCTTTACTTTATATTAACTTTTTAAGTCTCTTATATTTTATATAAAGAGAGGATATAATCTATATATATTAGGATTAGGGATTTTAGTTTAAAATCCTTATAGAATAGGTACGTGTACAATGTATATTACTAGTATAAAATTTAAAAGTTAAGATATAAAAGTCTACTTTTAACTAGGTAAAATTTAAAAGTAGAGATATAAAAGTCTATATCTAACCTAGTAAAATTTAAAAGGTAAGATGCTAAAGTTTACCTCTAACCTAGTAAAATTTAAAAGGTAAGATACTAAAGTCTACCTCTAACTTAGTAAAATTTAAAAGGCAAGATACTAAAGTCTACTTTTAACTAGGTAAAATTTAAAAGGTAAGATGTAGAAGTCTTCTTCTAACTTAGTAAAAGTTAAAAGTTAAGATATAAAAGTCTACTTCTAACGTAGTAAAATATATAAGTTAAAAGGTAGAAGTTAAGATATAAAAGTGTACCTTTAATATAGTAAAGTTTAAAAGTTAAGATATAAAAGTCTACCTTTAACCTAGTAAAGTTTAGAAGTTAAGATATAAAAGTATACTCTTAGCCTAGTAAGATACATAAGTTAAAAAGTAGAAGTTAGAATATAATAGTCTACTTTTAACTTAGTAAGATTAAAGAGTTAAGATATAAAAGTAAACTAAAGAAAGTAAAATAATTTTAACCTATAATAATACTAGAAATACCTTTTATTATACTAGAATATTTAGAACGTAAGTTTAAATATAATAATAATAATAAAGGTAGAGTAATAATTTAATATAACTTTACCTTACTAACCTAGTCTTAACTTATTAAACTCTAAGGTAAAAGTATTAGCTAATAAAACTATGCCTATATTAAGTACCTTTCTTATTCTACCTTATTATATAATCCTTTTCTTTCTTTTTTATACCTTATACCTATCTCTAACCTACCTTCTTTATTAGCCTATTATAACTACTACTATATACCTATAGAAGTAATTAATCTAACTAGATTAGATAATAAATTTAGCTATAAAGACTAAGCTCTTTTACTAGAAGATAAAGAAGAGTTTAAAGATATTAAGCTAGAAGACTACAGTACTAGCCTAGACTCTAAATATAAAGTAAATAGTAATAGTAGCTATAGGTAAGGGCTTATAATATTCTAGTAGGATTATAAGTAGCTTTTACTAATACTAGCTATATTCTAACCTTACTATAATATAAAATTACTCTAAAGCTAAACTTCCTATAGATATCTAAATATAAGATACCTAAATTATAAAGATATACTACGTAACTATAATCTAGAACCTTATAATACCTAAGTTAATCTATAATCTCTTTATTACTATAAACTAGAGTAATAATCCTATATTTCTTAAAATTACCTACTTTGTTTCTAAAGTACTATACGTAATTAGCTATACTATATATAATAAACTAGCCTCTATTATCTTAAACTCTATTTAGTGTAGTAATAATATATATATAGCGTAAAAGCTTATATACGCCCTTTAAATAATTAACTCTAAAGATATTATTAATAAGCTATTTATCCTTAATTAGTATTATTTCTTTATAGTAGTGTTCTAGTATATAGAGAGAATTCTTTTTATACCTACTAAGTCCTACTAATATAAGCTATACTAATATTAATATAGTTTATTTTAATATTACTATTATATATTCTAACTTAAGTCTAACCTAGAATACTAGGCGTTTAGACTATTAGAGTATATTAACTGCTTTACTAATAAGCAGCAGTGTCTTTAGGTAATACCTAAACTATTAGTACTTATAGATATTAAGTATATAAAGTATAAAGAGAAAGTATATAGGTATAATAAAAATAGTAAAGAAGAAAGTAGTAATAAAGATAAGAATAATAGTAAGCCTAAGTATAAGTAGAATATATATTAGAATAATCTATAAGTAGGCTAGAGTAAAATTAATAGCTACTATATCTATAATAAAGTAGATTATAAGATTCTATATTATAACCTTTACTTATATTATCTACTATCTCTTTTATGCTACTTTTACTTCTTCTCTATTATATACTTATTATACTTATTATCCTTATTATACTTATTCTTATTATACCTATTATACTTCTTACTTTCTTTATTATTTTTACTGTCTATATACTTCTTAACCTCTTAAACCTGTTTAGCCTAATACTAACCTAGATTTATAAAATTATTAACTAAATTATCTTTAATTAGCTCCTAATATAACTAGATATACCGATTTTACTATTAAATCTCTACTATTATAGTCTATATATACGCGCTAACACTTAGCGTATACAGTAAAATCTAAATAGTAAGATCTACTTATAACTATACTTATTCTTTAGCTATCTTTACCTATCTTTACCTATTTTAGCCTATCTTTACCTATTTTAGCCTATCTTTACCTATCTTAGCCTATCTTTACCTATTCTAGCCTATCTTTACTTATCTTTGCCTATCTCTACCTATCTTTACCTATTATTACTTATCTTTACCTATCTTCTTTTATTAATTACTAAATTATACTTTTTAAGATTTTATAACCCTAATAATTATCTTAAAACTTATTTTAATTATATCTAACTAAGTACTAGTTTTAGCTCTTTAAAATAGATTTATAGGCTTTCTATCTTTCTTAAAACTTAGTAATTTTTATCTTTTAAAGATAAAAAGTGTTATAAGATAGTAAGGATACTTTTTAACTTTGAAAAGAAAAGAAATTCTTAGTATATTAGTTTAAGAATATATAGTATTAGGTTTTAAAATAATATTTTTTATTAAAGTAATTATAAATAATAAAAATTTAAATATTATTAGAGTTATAGTAGTTAAGGGTTATTATATATTCTTTTAAAAAGTAAGATAATAGATTTTAGATTAAGTACGTCTTAAGATATATAATCTTTAATACTACTTAAATAGATATATAAAGTTATAAATATCTAGAATTCTTTATAAGAATAGAGTATAGAGTAAAGTAAGTAATATAAAAGCTAATTCTAATCTAATATATTTATATAGTATTAGTAAATTAAAATTAGAATAATTAGTATCTTAAATATATTAAATTTTTCTAAGATTACTAGATTTTTAGAATAGTTTCTATATATTAAAGTTATAAAAAAGCTTTATTAATATAATCTATATTAAAGAAAAATCTTAAAGTAATTTTTACGTTTATATTTTCTAATTACTTATCTATAAATTAAATTACTTAAAGAATTAACTTTCTTTAAAAAAAGTAATAATAAGATTCTATCTTATTTAACCTTTAATTAAGAAATATTTAAGTATTTTAAAGCTACCTTTAGTTATAATAGAGATTATAGTAAAAGATTAATATATAATTTACTTATTTAATTAGAAATATAAAATAAGTATTATATCTATTATTTCTTTAAATTTAATAACTTTAAAGTTTATAGCTTAGAAATAATACTAATCTTCTAGAATTAGATTTTTTATAATATAATAATAAATTAGAATATTTCTAAATAGTTTTTTATTATAATAGCTTTAGTTATTTAATAAATTTTACTTAGTTAATTTTTAATTTATTTCTATAATCTTCTATAGCTATCTATTATTCTAATTACTTACTTTAGTAGACTTACTATTTAATTATACTTATTATCTCTTTAAAACTACCTATAAACTTTATTTACTTAGTTTTATATATATCTAAGTTATTTTTTACTTATTTTAGTATACTATTACACTATGTTTAATAATTATTTAAAAAAAGTAGTAAATTAAGACTACTAGTTTTACTACTATATAAGATATAATAGTTTATATATTAAATATTATAATACCTATAAGAACTTCTTTATCTTTTTCTACTATTACTACTGTTTTTTTTATATTATTCTTATATTAACTTATAATTCTATTTAACCTAGCCTAGCTCTGCTCTTACTCTAAGAATATAAAGATATTAATACCTTAATTATTCTAGCCTATTTTTACTTTTGCCTTAAGAGTAAAAAGATTTATAGTCTTTACCTATCTTAGCCTATCTTTGCTCTTGCTTTAAGAGTAGAAAGATTTATAGTCCTTACCTATCTTAGCCTATCTTTACTCTTACCTTAATAGTAGAAATATTTATAGTTATATATAGTTACTTATAAGATTATTCTATATCTTTCTGTTAGTACTATTCCTTAGTATCTTTTCTTTATATATACTTACTATTCTAATTTACCTGCCTATTTTTTATCTTGCCTTAAGATTAGAAAGATATATATTTTTTACTTATTCTAGCCTATCTTTGCTCTTGCCTTAAAAGTAAAAAGATTTATAGTTTTTACCTATCTTAGTTTATCTTTACTCTTACCTTAAGAGTAGAAAGATTTATAGTCTTTACCTATCTTAGCCTATTTTTGCTCTTACCTTAAGAGTAGAAAGATTTATAGTTTTTACCTATCTTAGTCTATCTTTACTCTTACCTTAAGAGTAAAAAGATTTATAGTCTTTACCTATCTTAGCCTATCTTTACTCTTGCCTTAAGAGTAAAAAGATATATATACTTTACCTATTTTAGCCTATCTTTACTCTTACCTTAAGAGTAGAAAGATATATATACCTTATCTATCTTAGCCTATCTTTGCTCCTGCCTTAAGAGTAGAAATATTTATAGGTCTATAGCTTTCTTAATAGATTTATTCTATAGCTTTCTATTAGTACTATTTTTAATATATATATTAAGTATACTTATATAATTTTACTTATCTTAGCCTATCTTCCTTATTATAAAGAAATTGCTAATTCTAATAAAGCATATTTATATTATTTATAACCTTTAGTAATATAAGTTCTATTTTACAAAACGCTCTATTCTTTATAAGACTTACTATTATATATTATCTATAGTTATATTACTGTAGTTCTAGCTGTTACTAGCGCTGCTATAGTTATTCTTTATACTCTATACAGCCTTTAGATAGATAGGTATTAATAAGAGCTATATAACCTTAGCCTAAGATCTTAGATATATAAAGATAAGGTTTAAGATAACTAAGAGAATAAGGTAAAAGTTTTTAGCTTTATACCTATAGTATAAATAATATAACTAGATCTATCTTATTATACTAAGTAGGCTAGTACTATTAATCTCTAGAAGTATATACTTATTCTTAGCGTTATAAGGTATATTTAGCTAAGTAGATAGTACTTCTAGTAGTATTAATAGGCTTACTAGCGTAGAAGATTAATTCTAACTTACTTTTTACTAGTAGGCAGAAGGCTTATAGAGCTAGGAGTTTATATTGCGTAATAGAACTATTAGGCTTTTAGAGCTAGGAGCCTATACTGTATAATAGAACTAGAAGGCTTATAGGACTATAATACTATAGATATATAAGGAGTAGATACTAATATACTATATTATAGTATATATTAGTATAAAGTGTAGGTAAAAGAGCTAGCTAGGAGTCTTAAGCTATATATATATACTAAGACTTATAATAAAGGATTTTTATGTACTAGCTTATTTATATAAACTATAGTTACCTATACTCTCTTAAAAACTGCCTTAGTTATGCGTTTATTATTACTTATTAGCTAAAGGATTTTCTTAACTTACCTATAGTTAATACCTAAAGCTAATTTACACTTTATTTAATATAGCTTTCTAGGCTTATAAATACTTAGCTAACTAGTATATCTAGTAAATAGTAGTAAAGGGATAGTAATTCTTAAAGATACTAGTATACTGCAAACTCTTCCTAAAGATATTATAAACTAAATACCTTAGATAATTATTATTAGTAATATATACTTACTTAAGATAGATTATAAATTACTTATCTAACTTTTAGTAAGATAACTATATTATTTAATACCTTATCTATCTTAATATAGGTTTAGACTAAGATATAGCTTAAGATAATATTTTTAACTAATACTTAGCTATTACTAGGAACTATTTTCTACTTCTATATATTTTAATACAGCACTCTTACTAAACTAGTTAACTATTATCTTAATACTATAAAATCTTCTAAGTTCTTTACCTATAAATAAGCATAGTAGGACTAGGCTAAATAATTCCTAGATAATAATATTATTAAAGATATATTAATAGCTTTAGCTAACCTACCTAGACTTATAAAAAAATAATAAAATATATATAGAAGTAAGACTACGTTTTACTTACAGAAATAACGTAACTTTTACCTTACTATAGTATCTTATATTTAGAAAGAAAGTAGAGATCTATTTATAGTAATATATCCTAACTACTACAAGATATATTAAGTCTTTTAGTATTAATATATCTGCTAGGTAGAAGATAAAGTATATTAATACTATCTATACTAAGGACGTATAGAGAAAGTAATAAAGTACTATACTTATATTAGTTATCTAATAGAAACACTAGGAACTAAGATACTTATACGTATTAATTAGAGAAATAGTTAAACTCTTCTTTATAGTTTAGGCTATTCTCTAGAAGTGTAAGATAATAAGAGGTTAAGTAACTATATCTAGAATACTCTATTAGAAGTTACTTACTTTAAGGTAGATTTTACGCCCTTAGCTATTCTAGAGGAAGTATATTTAGTAGATTAGTACTCTTTTAACTATTAATTAGTACTTTAAGACGCTAAACTTTACTTCTAACTAACTCTTAGCTATATATTCTATTCTATTTCTATATTATATATATACGCAAAAAATTAAGCTATTAACTAGATAATAGAGCTATAAACTAACTAGATTAATAAAGTAGAAAGCCTGCTTTTTAGTGTTTATATTTAATATAGCCTTATTACAGTTAAGGACCCTATAGACTAAAGGATTATAACTGCTTTTATTACTTTAATATATAATAATCTAGAATATATCTAGTAGATAAATAATATTATTGCGCTATATTTTATATATAGCACAAATTGCCTAGGCTAGTAACTTTAATTACTTTTTATATAAGATAAATATAGAGTATTACGCCTAATTATATAGATCCTTATTAAGGTTATTATTATAGAACTTATTATAGCTACCTTACAGTTTATTCTATCTATAGAGATTAGACTTTCTTTATTAACCTAGGTAGTATCTAATTCTAAGGTAGAGTTTAATACTGTACTAGCCTACTATAAATAAAAATTAAAAGGAATAGGCAATACTTTAATAATTCTTATATATTAGAGTTAGTAGTAAGTAAAGATAAATAGACTATTCTTAGGTTTTAGTCTAGCTTTTACAAAGCAAATAATTAAAAGTGCTATATATACTATAGCAGATAGTAGAATAGTAAGATTACTCTTATATATAGCTTTCTAGGCTATTTTAAAAGGGGATAAATATAAATATACTTATTATTCTTTTAGTATATACTTCTAGCACTAGACTTATTATTATTAGATATATTACAGACGTAGTTAATATCTACTCTAGTTATAGAACTCTTTAACGTTATCTATAGTAGATTTTAACTACGTCTTTATAAAAGATATAAAAGAATACACTTTAGATCTTATATTAGCTAGAGTACTATATTACTATTATAAAGTAGCAGAAATATTTTAAGCTAACGTAGAAGTAATTAGGAAACCTAACTAGTTCTTATTATAAATACGCTTAAACTTCTCTAATATAATACCTATATTATATTACCTTTCTAATTAACTTTAGATTAAGATATTATAATAACTATAATAAGTATATAATAAGATTAAATTTATAAGGCCTTTAGCTTTTAGGTTTATTTTATCTCTACTAGGATTACTTTATTTATATAAGTTTTTCTAATAATAGTAGGTACCTTATAGTTACTTATAAAGAGATTATATTTAAGAATAGTATATACTAAAAGAGGATATTATTAAGCCTATAGTTAGTTAGTTTTAGTCTAATAGATTCTTTATATATAAAGATATTTCTATCTACTCTTTACCTAATTAGGACTAGAAGGATAGCTAATTAGATACAGTAATATCTACTATATCTAATTAAGGCTAGTAATAGAGTAAGTAGAGTACAGCTTTACTATTTTAATAGTAATATAGTATTAATATAAGTCTTCTTATAGCTAATAACACTAAACTACCCTTTACACTTTAATAAGAAGCTTCTTCTAAATTATTAAAATATTCTCTATATTATAAGTCTTAAACCTCTAGATTTTATAACGTAAGCTTATAAGCTTAATTATTTAGTAGACGTTGTTAGTATTAATTATATAAGTAGTTTTAATATTACAGTAGTAGAAGTTTATAGAAAAGGTAAATATATGTATATATAGACTACTAAAAAGTTTATATTAAATACGTAAAAAGAGTAGAACAGCTTCTTATAGGAATATATTAACCTAACTATAAAACTATTATTATTCTTTATTATAATTAATACTAAGCGTGTTTTTACATTTATATAGTAGTTAAACTAAGGTAAATTAATACCTAGTAGGTAGTGCCTATTAGGCTAATAGTAAATTATTTATTATTATAATATTAGACCTACTTAATCTTCTACTTAGTAGAATATTCTATAATACCTTTTACTAACCTTACTCTTACCTTTATATATTTAACTAGGTATTTATCTTCTATAGTGCTAGTAAGCTACTTTAGCAGAGATCTACCTTCTTAAAGATCTATCCTAACTTAACTAGTAGATATTAACTTACTTATATAACTAACACAAGAACCTTTCTAGATAATAAGCTAGTATTAAACACTTTTAATACTAATAATAAATATACTACTATATTATAATAAATCTAGGTCTCTTATAGACTTCTATATAAAATAATAAGTACTCTTAGCTCCTAGCTAACGTTATAATTATCTCTTCTACTAGTACTATTAGAAGTCTAGCTTACTTCTAGAAGTTACGCTATTAGAGTATTATCTAAGCTATAGACTCTAATTATAGTAGAATTATCTGCTACTTTAATATTTATAAGACTATAGAGATATTACCCTATATTAAGATCTATACCTATATATTCTTATTTTTAAAGGTAGAGTATAACCTAGTTTCTAAGCAGTGTTTCGTAGTTACTAAGTCTATATAAAAGACTAAGAGAGATATTTAATAGGTTATTAATAAGATTCTAGAAGATAATTAGATTAAAGATAAGGATTATTACTAATAGAAAGTTAAATAAGAGTTATATATCTACTTATTTAATCTTACCTATAACAAGGATAAATCTAAAGTAATACTCTTACTACTATACGTTTTTAAGTTCTCTAATTTTAAGTATATAAGGGTCTCTATACTATTATATCTTAAAAACCTCCTCTATTTCTTAAACCTGTAGTGTAAAATTATACTATAGTATTCTAGTACTTATAGTTTTATCTACTCTAATATCTATAAGGTCCTTAAAGAAATTAGTCTAGATAAGAATAGTTATAGTAGTTATTATAAAAGTGTATACTTCTTTACTCTACTAGTACTAGTTAATATACGTACTAAACACGCCTAAGTAGCTAGTCTTAATATAAGATCCTATATAATAGTTATATATAGGTATAGGATACTTTCTAGCCTAGGTTTACTACTTTTACTACCTAGAAGTAGTATAAGTAATTAGTATTAGCCTTTCTACTAGCTGTAATATAGTTCTTAAGACTAAGATAACTACATAAGTAACTATAACTACGTTAATAATAAGACTATTATCCTAATAGACCTATATAATAGTAAAAGTAATAGGTTTAGTTTATAAAAGATATACTAGGCGCAAAATTCTATAGATTATATTATTATAGTATTAGGAAGACTGTTATAGTACAACGCTAGAAAGTTAGATTTCTACTAGTTATTAAATATAACCTTTAATTAACCTATCTTAGATAATATAGTAATATATAAGACTATCCTTGCTTCGATTCTTACTTAATACCTAATATATAATATTTAGATAGTAATAACTATAAATTAGAGTACCTAACTTTTCTAGACTAGGCTTTACTATAAATTTAGTATAATAACCTTATCTATATTAGTGTCTATAATATCTAATAGCTTAGATAAAACTTTATCTATACTTAAATTCTTCTAGTCCTAAACTTCTTCTACTTAAAACCTTCTTACAGGAGGCTTACGTCTATATATTAAATTTAATATATAATATCTTAGCTTCTAGGCAGTATGTATACTATTAGAATTATACTGTTTAATTATATAGATCTATATATCTATATTATTAATCTTTATCCTCTTAACCTATAAGTTTAGTATAATATTTAGGTCTATTATTATAAAGATACTAGCCCTAAAAGCTAACTTTAATATATACTACCTTTTACTATATATTAGGCAGTTCTTAAACTCCTAGTTACTATACTTCTAGTCTTAGTTAAACCTATATAGCTTCTTAAATAGGTAGTTCTTTACTAGTAAGCTTATATAGACGCCTTACTAACTAGTAGTTATTTTATACTCTTTTAGGTAATCTATCCTATTTTATATAGTTTAGTATATGTATAATATTAACTAATAGTACTAAATATAATAAGAAGCTGTCCTCTCTACACTAAGTACTATAGACCTGTAGATTACCTTTAGGTTAGTATTTAATATCTTCTTAGCTCCTAGTTACGCGTTTCTAGATATCCTCTTGTATAGATCTTTATTAATAGGATTATTATATACTATCTTATTAAGCTTATCTACAGTTCTTTATAGTTATACAGTAGAGTGACACAAATAAAGATTAGAAATAAAAGTCTACTTTTTAAATACCTTATATCTAGATAAGTAAAATAGCTAGAAAAATAAAAAGTAGATAATCTTATAGAGATCTATCTTATTAATATCTTTAATTACTATATTTAAATTGTTTACTATAGCGTCTAGGCTATAAATTAGTCTAAAAATAGAGAAAAAAAAACTAGAAACTTTAGTTAGCTAGAACTATTTTTTAGACGTATAAAGTTAAGTTTTTTTTTAGAATTCTTAAAATAGGCTTAATAAGCATTACGTTACTAAATTTAAATAATATATTTATTAACTAAAAGATTTTTAAATCTAACTTTAAATCTAGTAGTAGTAGATTAGTAAGCTAAAATTACGTAATAATACGCTAAAGTACTAGTATGTAAGCTATATCTTCTAGAAAAAAAATCCTAGACTTCTATTCCCTTAGTAATATTTTTAAAATAGAGCCAAAATTCTTAAAATTTAAATCCTAAGTTAAGCTTCTTTTAAAAGCTAAAACCTCTACTTCTACTATAGCTACAATGCTAGAAAAGCCTATTAGTAGTATTTTAAATGCTATTATTAGAATTAATAAAAAAAATTCTAATAATACTACCTTAAACTGTATTAAACAAGGAAGAATTTTAAAGATCTCTAATAGAGAAGAAAGAGTTATTAATAGGGCTATAATAAATAACCCTAAGGTTAAAAATAAGAGTGTATTAGTTAAAAATAACCTTTCTATACACAAAAGAACATTACAAAGATTTTTTAAAAGAGAAGGATATTCTATTAATATAGCTTCTAAAAAGGCTATATTAGATAAGAATAAAGCTAAAAGAAGGCTTATTCTAGCTAAAGAGCAGGATAAGAATATAAAAAATATAAATCTTAATAAGATTATATTTTCTAATAAGTTAGCAATCCAGCGTAGGCACAGTGCTAGGAAAGAATATTACAGAAAGAAGGGAAATAACAAAGTTAGCAACCAAATAGTTAATACAACTAATACAAGTAAGTTTAAAATTTTTCCTAGTAAGCCAAGTTTTAGAGCTTTTTTTTCTCTTTATTTCTATTTAACTATCTTTTTTATAGCTTCAAAACTGACCTTTTCACAGCCCAGGACATTTCTATCCAAGTTTAGGGAGTAATTTAGATAGGTAGACGCTCTAAATTAGAGGTTATTAAAACACCTTTTACAACACAGTCTTATACAAATAAAGACTACCTAAGAAAGGTTTTAATACGCCACGTTAAACCAGCTGTTAAAAAAGGTAAGTTAATTATTCTCTTTTTATTAGTATTTTATTATTTTCTACCTCTATTTTAACTCTTTATTTTTTTTTAAAATTCTTAAAAAGTTCTTTATATTAACTTCTATTCAGGCTGGAAATTTTAACAAGATAACGCTAAAACTTATAAAACGCTAAATATAATAGCCTAGTTTAAGAGAAACAAAATCTCTCTTTTTAGCTATCTGCCTTATAGTCCAGATTTAGCACCTATTAAAAACGTCTAGAGTCTATTAAAAGATAGACTAGATAACAGAATAGCTACTAGTTTAGGGGTAGGAGCTAGTAAGGCTAGTGTAGAGGCCTTTATAAGGGCTATACACTAAGAGTAGGATTTAATCCCACAACAGAGCATAGATAACTGTATTTTATCTATGCCTAGGCGTTATAAGGCAGTTATAGACGCTAAAGGTTAGTATACTAAGTACTAGTTAGCTATTACTTATTATATTATACTATTTTAACTACTTTTATTACTTTGTTAAATTCTATCTCTTTTACTTAAGTAACTATACCTAAAAATCTCAGAATTTAAAGTTAATAGATAGATAAGAAAGTTTATACTATTTTAAGTTAATTTTATACCTAGATAAAATAGTTATTTAGCCTTTTTACTATCTCTTTTTTTAGAGGTCTTTTCAGTGACACGCTGTATTTTAGGCCGCTTACTAAGCAATACATGTTAAGCCCTAGTCTTAATAAGCAGCTTTTCCGCTTTCAAAAACTTTACTTTTTATAATTTTAGGCCTTTAAGAACATTACTTATTTTACTTTAAAACTATAGCCTTATTTTTCTAATCTTTATTTGTGTCACTCTACTGTATAATACTAACCTATTTTTTAAGTACTCCTTAACTCCTTACTACTATTCCTTAGTCTACTATAGTTTTCTTATCTACTTCCTTTATCTTTACTCTAGAAAGAATATCTTTTATTATATTATTTTTCTTACTACTAGAGTTTTAATTAGGTACGTTTAAGCTTACTTTATTATAATAATACTAAATAAAGCTAAGTAAAGCTAGTATTTTACTATTATTATAGATCTATTATAGTACCTCTTAGAGATTCTTTACTAAGAAGAGGCTGTTAGCTTATTATTATTTCTTTTAGATATATAGTATACTATCCTTTTCTAGGTTTAAAGTAAATATACTTATAAGGTAAAAGAGTATATCTCTATATTCTATATCTATATAGCTGCTAATACGTGTATTATTAAGAAACTTATTAGATATATTATTAAATATAGACTTAAAAAGAGAGTATCTATACTGCTTAAAAGCCTAATAGGTTAATAGTCTTATAAAGTTAGCAGTATATACTAAAAAAAGATACCTAATTACTTACTATAATAAGATTAGTATACTATAGGCCTAAATATAAGAGTAGTAGTAGTCTAGTGTTATATAAATAAATAAAATTAGTATTACTTTAGTTAGTAAGAATAATACTAGAAGGTAAATTAGATATAAATATATATCTCTCTATACCTAGTATTTTATACAGAGACTAGTATGTTTAAACTAAGTAATAGAAATAGCTCTTTAAGATTTTTTTATAGTACTAATATAATTAAATTATTAGAACTTTAGTTTAGTAAATAAGCTTTTAATTATTAACCTACTAACTTAAAATAGCGTTCTAGGTTGTAATATAAAAACTATTATTAGTTATAGTTTTAGCTAGAGTACTATATATATATTCTCCTCTATTTAAGAAATATTCTAATAAGTAAATAAAGAGAAAACCTAGCCTTTTATACGTAATATAAGTTATACCCTATATACTCTTATTAAAACTACCTAGTTATAAGTTTTTTTAATAATTCTTTTTCTAACTATTTCTAAGAAACTGCAAAAGCCTATAAACCTAAACACTAAGTAATAAAGACGTTAAACCTTATATATACTACTTTACCTTACTATCTAACTAACCTTAATACTCTCTATATTAGTAAGATAATAAAATTAATAGATAGTACTAACCTATCTACTTCTATACTACTATTACTTAAGTATTCTACTATTTATATACTAAATATATTACAGAAGCGTAAGTTATAGGAATAAGATATAATAGAATTATAAAAGGAGCTACTAAAGTTACTTATTAGTAATTTACCCTATTTTATAACCTATAATTAAATCTTCTAGATATTAATATATAAAGAATACTATAGAGTAGTACCTCTAAGTATAATAGACTACTTCTCTTATCTAGATAGGGGATATTATATAGACGCTACTAAGATAAAACCTATATAGAAGGCTATTACAGTGCTAGATAATATAGGCTATCTTTATAAAGCTAAGGCTAATATACTCTTTCCCTATAATATAATACTAGTAATAAAGAGGTTACTAATTAAAGAAAATACTACTTAATATATCTTTTCTCTACTATAGGATAAGTCTTTTATTTATAATTACGTATTTATATCTATAAAAATAGATACTAAGAAAAACCTACGCTTCTATATCTATAAAGACTATAGCACTAATACTAGTATATTAATAGGTAAATAGGTGCGTAAGGGTATTACATATTAATATTTTATAAAATAAAATTCTAAAGGTAGCCTTAACTACTATTATATCTTAGACTCCTATACTATACCTATATTAATTATACTATTATAAATAAACTACTAGAAGCTATTACTTAGAATACTCTTTACTATTAAGCCCCTAAAGTCTAAGAACAGAATAACTATATACTATAATCTCTTATATATTATATAAAAGGCCTTATATTCTAAGAAAGTTAAGCAGATCTAGGACACTAATATTATACTACTACTAAGATATATAGAAGGACAGGTAGATTAATAGCTAAAGAAGATAGAGTTCTAGGTAATCTTTAGTAGTACGCCTATACAGCACTAGTTATAACTTATAGAACTACCTAGAAGTAATAGTAAGTTAGATAAAAGAGAGCTTATATTATAGAATATAGTTAAGACTATATTATAGGTCTACTTATATACAGTATCTACTACAGATCTATATATCTAGGGTAAGATTATATAAGAAGATAATAATATAGTAAAGGCTATAATATATCTACTAATACCTTATTAATACAGTAATATAGGGAAGCTTATCTTAGTAAAGAAGTTTTTCCTTATAATATATTAATACTATTAATATAAGAAGTTACTACCTACTAGCCTAGTGCTAAGTAAAGTCTAGTATAATTATTAAAATAGCTTCTACGCAGCACTAAAGGCTAAGCTATTAGAGGCTATAATTATAAACCTTAGAAAGCTATACTATACCTACTTAATAGGGCTAGAGCAGCTATACTATAAGTTTTAGCTGTTACTTATTACTTAGTTAGGCCTACAGAATAACTATACGCTAGTAATTATTCTAATAATAGTAATTATAGCTATTAATAAAAAGACTAAATTTAAGTAGTCCTATAATTTTACTACTACGCTAGCTAGATTTAAAGCAGCCTATTAGTTTAGAATAATATAATAGCTGTACTATAAATTTCTATATACCTTTAGAAAGCTTAAAAAGAGAGATACCTACCTTATAAGTAGCTAAGAATAGAATATATATAGTATACTATTTCTAGGTAATAAGATAGAAGATAAGGGTTAAGATAAAGGTAATAGTAGAGGTTATATAAGATCTAGTTCTAATAAAGATAACTCTAACAGAAAGATTAATATAATAGAAGATAGTAGATATTAGGTTACTCTAGATAGGGTATTTAATAAAGATAAGAGAATAAAGTACAGTAGAGACGTAGGTAATATAAATAATAAACTAGAAGCCTTAATTTAGATCTAGAAGAAAACTAAGAGGTATCTTAGTATCTACTATCCTTTACTATTTTAGTAGGCAATTAATAAGGTAAAGATAATAAGTAAATATAGTTATATATAGTACGTACAGTTAAATACAACCTAGGTTAATAGGAGGCTCTCTTATACTAACTTTAACTTCTATGTAGATAACTTTATATTAGCTATCTATACACTATAAGAGTATATAATATAGGATTTACGTATTCTACTATATATTAATGCAGATAAGAAGTTACCTATAATTCTATAGTATAATTTTAATAACTTAGGAGTAAGCTATACCTAGCTAGGATTTAGTCTATTTAATCTAACGTAAGATAACGTACTTATATTAATCTATTTATAATATAAGTTTATTAGCGCCTAGCTTAGCTAGCAGCGCCTGTTAGAAGCTACTAATACTAATAAATAAACCTAATAGTACTTAAAATAATACGCTACGTTTTATAACTACCTTACTATACTTATTTATTTAGTAGGTAGGTTACTAGTATATAGTACTAAAGTTATAAGTATTTAACTCTATAATACACTATTATTACCTTAGAATATATACGTATATAAAGGCCTATTAGCGCTATATTTAGTATACTATAAGTTATAGTAGAAGAAGAGCAATTTAAAGTAGATATTTAGATTTCTACTATATAAAGTAAAAGAGTTAGTTATCTATTATCTCTAGTTAGTACGTCTATTCCTTTAGAAACTCTACAGTATAGAGAGTATAGATAAAAAAGGCTATTATAGTTAATACTATAATAAAGCATACAGTTCTCTTCTATTTCTAGGCTACTAGGAGCTATAACTAAAGATATTATATATATTTTTAGAGGCTATAAAACGTAAACTATATCTATTTATACTAGGTTTATAGATTAGCCTTACTACTCTTTAATATATCTTAATTACTATTATGCGTATAGTACTTAAGCGCTGCTATAGTATTACTATTGCGCCTAATAGCTTATTATTATTAGTAAAGAGTAAAGAATAGCTATAGGAGTTTATATAGGGATTAGAAAGTAATATACTTAAAAAGATAGTGTACTATAATTTAATTATAAGTACTAGTGTATATACTTATCTTACTACAGATTTCTTTAGTTTTAATTAGGTAAAGCTAGAGATATACTATAAGTTATACGTATCTATATACGCCTTTTATAGCTTTACTTTATCTATATAGCTTATAGAAGCACTTATTAGAAATAAATTAAAAAAAATAAGCTATTATATAGTAGTAACTAGCAGCTAAGAGGTAGTATCTAAAGAGATATACTAATAGGATATCTACTCTGTATATTATATACTATTAGCTACTATTCTCTCTATAGTCTAGTAACTAATTTTATAGCTTCTTAAAAGTAATACTAAGACTCTTTAATATCTACTCTAGTAGCTAACTGCTATCTTTATAGGTAAATAGTATAAAGTATTTTAATATTTTATTTTAGGTAATAGTCTTATTATATAGGTTATACCTACTAGACGTAAAAAGAGTATAGCCTTCTTTCTTCTTATATAGTTTTAGAAATTAGACGTAGTAAAGGTTAGTTATAATAAGTTAGGTAAGAAGATATTAGTAGTAGTAATTATACCTCTACTTTTACTTTAAGATAACTTATTTTATTATAGTAAAGAACTTAGACTCTATACTCTTATATAGGATACACTCTATAGCTGCGCTAAAGATATAGATAACACTAATATTATATTTACTATAATTAACGCCCTTAGTTAAAAGACTTTTCTTAGTTTTCTAAGTAGGGCGGCTACTAAGAAGCGCCTAGCCTAAATTATAGTTAATAAGTATTATTACGCCTTTATATATAATAGGGACTAGAGGCTAGAGTTTAGTTATATCTATACTTTATAGTCTTTTTATATCTCTTTAACGCTTATTACTACTACCTTCTTACTAGAGAAATTAAATAAAGCTACTATAGCCTATAAAATTAAGACGTATTACTTTAAGTAGGTAATAATCTATAAACTAACTACTTAACTAGATATAGTATATAAGGTAGAGTATACGTAAAGAAAGTAGAATAATAATTATTTACTTAAATATATATATTAGTAGTAGAAAAATATAAGAAGTAGCTGTATTTTACTCTATATAACTACTTAAACTTAGTTAATAACTATAGCTATATATATAAATACACTTATATATAATTATAAGGTGTTACTTAAAAAATAGTAAGAGGTAGTAACTAAGTTTAAGGCTAACTCTAATACTATTGTTAGTAAAAGTAGATTTTAATAGGCTATACCTAGAATATTCTTCCCTTTAGCAGCCTAGCTAGGTAGCTATTTTTCTATATCTAAGTTCCTTTATAAGACTAAAGTCTTTTTAGTATATATTAAGGTACGTAACAGTGTTTATAGTTATAATAACTAGGTTATCCTTAATAGGTGTTTAGCCTAGTAATATTTACCTAGGTTATAGAGGTGCTTTATAAACTTAAGCTTTCTAGTTAGCCTAGTTACTCCTAGTACCTCTAGTATAAACTCTACTACTACTAATCCTATTACTTCTATTATTTCTATTATAACTATTATAACTATTATAACTATTACTACTGTTATAACTATTACCTTAGCTATTACTATCTTCTCTATCTCTTCTATAACCTTTACTATTACTATCTTCTCTATCTTCTCTATCTCCTCTGTTACTACTATACCTACTATTACTACTATTAGCACTATTACAATAGCTATTAATAGCCTATAAGTCTTAACAGCCTATATATTTCTTAAAGTGCTGTTAGTTTTAACTATTAAGGCTGTTTACTTAATTTAACTAATTTAGAAAACGTTATATTAATAATTAAGCCTATTTTATTCTCTTTACTCTTAACCTCTTACTTACCTAACTATTTAGATATTACTTTATTATATAAGAGTTAATCTTATTTATTAAGACTATGTAGCTCTACTAATTAGACTACACTACGTAGTTAACTAGAGTTCCTAACTATAACTAACTATATAACCTAGAGTATATTACGTATCTTAAAAGATCTAAAGGCTCTCTCTACTCTTATAAGACGTAATAGTATTATTGCCCTAAATATAGTTTATAGCTAGAATAGTTTAGTAAGATTTTATTATATCTAAAAGACGTTACAAGAAATAACTCTATTTATTATATTATATTAATTAGTTCTGTATCTTTTATTTTATTTTCTTTATTCTTTACTAATTCTTATTTTATAGCTTTAGCTACGCACAGTTTATCTCTTAAAGAATATAAGTTAATTCTACTCCTTTTTAAAGTAACTAGCTTATACTCTTCTTCTTTCTTAGTATATACTCTAGTATATTTCTATAATACTAGTATTTACTCTAGTGTTAATAGCCTTTAATAATTTATCTCTTTATAAAAATAAACTTCTTCTTCTTTACTTAGCTAGACTATATACTAACTTATTAATAATATATACGTTATATTAGCAGATATTATAACTTATAGAAGACGTTTATTAGATAGGTAGAGTTAAATAATAAGCTAAATTATTATTAGTTTATATTTTATATCTATCTAAGTGCTATATATACCTTTTCTTTTTATATCTGCTTTATTCTTTTTAGTTTTAGTATATTGCTCTTCTTAAGTAGGTTATACTTAAGACTCTCTTACTTCTCTTTATCCTTAATATCTATAAGAAGGTTATTAATACTATATTTAACTTTACTTACCTTAATAGTAATAGTTATAATATTTCTATAATAATATATAATATATAGTTTTATAATCTTCTTAATTTAATAATTAAGGAGCCTAATCTATGCTTTAGAGTATAACTCCTATATCTGTTAAATAGCGTAATAAGGACCTAAAATAATAAGCTTTAACTTATAAAGTAAAGTTTAATATACCTTTAAGTAAGTTACTTATACCTTCTACAGTAACCTATTTTCTATCTAGGTTATATTTATTAATAGTATAATATATATAGTATCCTACCTACGTAACTATTAAACCTAAGATATCTTTTACCTAAAAGCTTAATACTTTATAGTTAGTAAGTACCTATCTTAATTTACCTTTCTAAAATACAGCTACTAATATTATAATAAACCTAATATTCTTAAATTAACCTAATCTAGGCTATTAAAGTTAGTAACGTCTAGTTACTACGCTGTAACAGTATATACTATACTTAAATTAGGTAATAAGAATCTAAAGTCTAACGTTAATTCTATTAGAGTCTATCTTTATAACTAAGGGTTTATAAGTAAATAGGCTGCTATAATATTATCCTAAACTACTTATATAATATAGGTATATATCTTATTAATATTATCTATAAGCTTAGTAAATTAGCGTAATTACTCTTAATAGTATAAGTAAGACTTACGTTTCTTACTATATACCTATCTAGTTCTTTAGTAATATTATTCCTTAACTTAATTACTATTTACTCTCTAGCTTCTATTTAGTAAGTATATAAGAAATTCTATAAGAAAGGCTAGTCTAAGTCTATCTAGAAGTATAATTAATTATTATCTATCTATAATAATTTATCTTTAGCTAATCTTCCTATTATAATTGTCCTATATATTAATATAGTCTATTTATTTAAGCTGTAAGAAACTTTTATAGTAGTATATTATTTTACTCTATCCTATAGGAACGTCTCTATACTCTATAGTTATATTAATAGTATTAGGTCTACGTATTTATTCTTTAATCTCTTTAATTATAACTTTCTTCTGCAGTACCTTAATACTGTATATATTATATTAATAGTAGTAGAGAACTAAGTCTTAAGAATCTGTAAGATACTTAGATTAAGTCTACTATAAATATTATCTAAAGTCTAATTATTTATCTGTAGCGTCTAGAATCTAGTTAGTATACCTTATACTACTCTTTAGCTTCTAGGTTGCGTATTATACCTACTATAATTACCTACTATTTATCTAAGAGCTTAGATAGTCTAAAGCTATCTTAGGAGTAGTAAAGTATCTATAGTTAGCTTATATTATTTAAGCGTTAATAATAAAATATATAACTCTATAAGAAGTTATTATAGATAAAAAGAAAAAGAGGTATATTAGTTTAAATTAGAAAAAGATAATTTCTATAGTATTATCTTATTAATATTATTCTCTTATTTTATTAGTCTAATAATAGCTAAGTACTATTAAGTTCTATTATTAGCTATTATCTTCTATTAACCTTACTATTATTCTATTTATATCTATATACTAACCTATTAGCTTAAGAATAGCTAAGTTCTATTAAGATATATTATTTATAATCTTTTATCTAACCTATTATTTTTGCCTATATCTTGTCTTAAAAAAATAAGTTAATAGAAATTACCTTTTAAGCTACTTACTAAAAAAGAAAGCTATAATAATACCTTAACTCTAGACATTATAATCTTCCTATAAGACTAGATAATTCTCTATATCTTACTCTACTTCCTCTAATATATTATACTAGATTACGCTGCCTATATTACTCTTTTAGACTCCTAGGTTAGAATTAAGTAGTTTTACTAAGCTGCTATAACCTTATACTATTTCTTAGAGTATAATAAGCTAATCTTCTAACTTATAGTCCTATTCTAAGCCTATATTCTTATAGACGCTAAATATTATAGTAATAAAGTTATCTAAAATAAGCTAGTTTAGACTAAAGTATTACTAAAGCCTAATAATAGTATAGTTAATATAATAGTATATATATATAAGTATAGTATTCTATAGGTCCTCCTGCGCTTAATTATAGTATAGTCCTATAAATATTAGTAATAATTATGTATTATTCTAGAATATATACTGTATTAGTATATTATAATTATAGCCTAAGTATCTTTTAAGCTACTTAAGTACTCTTACAGCTTTTTATTAATAGTTAGGCTTTATTCTAGTTAGTTAGGCTTCTAGGTTAGATAAATATTAAGGCTAACGTTAGGCTTATTCTTCTATATAGTTATATCTGTACCTATTATTTTTAATAAACGCTAAAGAAACTAGTTATATAGACTTAATAGCTTTCTAAGTCTAGCTATTAAAGTAATACTATAGGAGTTATTAATAAGGTTATCTTTATTAAAAACACTTAAGGAGACCTCTATAGTAAGGTAGTAAACTAGTAAGTCTAAATATTAATAGATAATAGTATTAATAGTATTATAGCCCTTATTATATAAACAAAAGTGTTATATATATATTTAAGTAATAAAATTATACTAATTCTATTAGACTTAATTATATTATAATCCTTATATTAGTAGAACAGTATTATATAATTTACTAAGATAGAAGTTTAATTATAAATATAGTTCTAGCTAATATAAAGGTAAGTAAGTTCTCTAAGGCACTATACTATTATATCTTATTTAAGATATATATCTTTATATATTCTAAATTAATTATAATATAGTAATAAATACCTTTAATTACCTAATTAAACCTATTTTCTCTTTCTAGAATCTTTAAGAATATATCTAGGCTAAGACTATCTACTACTATTATTCCTAGTAGGTTAAATTATTAGGTTATCTATTTTACCTATATTAATATTGCTATATATGTTTTATTGCAATATATAATAATTAACTAGATCTACTATTGCCTAACAGCGTTATATAACTGTAGTACAGGGTTACTAAACTATAGTACTATGTTAAGAACTATTATTAGAGGTATTTTTATACTAGAAGATAAAGACTATACTGTATTTTATTACGTTTAACTTAATCTTATATTTTAGTTATAAATTCTTCTATTTATATTATAATTGCACTGTATTACAAACTGTATTATAATATAGATATACTCTTTAACAGTTTTTTACTAAAATATTACTTAAAATTAATTATATATTATATTTAAGATTTATTACATATAGTCCTTAGATGCCTTAGTATAGAGTAGCTAATATAATACCCCCCTTATAGTTATTTCCTACTTAACTAGTATATAAAGTATATTATATTCTTATTTAGAAATACGTAAGTCTTTCTATAAGTAATTCCTATAGTTTAATATAGGTTGTAATTATATATAGGTTATTTAGTAATAAGAATTATAAAAGAAGTTAATAGTATATAGTTATTAGCTTTATATATTACAAATTCTTAGAGTTAGAGATTACGTTATCCTATATCTATATATATACTTACGCTAGCTAATATTACCTCTTACCTAAAGAGCTTAAAAATTTTAAGTATAATTTATCTACTTTTATATATTTATTTAAAGAATTCTAATTACTATATATTAGTTCTTTATATTATATCTTTATATAGTAGTATTATAAGTAAGATATATCTATAGTTGTCTTTAATTACTCTCCTATTTACAACTAGTAACCTAAATAAAAGAAGTTATGCTAGACTATAAGTGCTTACTCTTTCTTACTAGTAGGTATCTTAAAGACAGTAAACTAGCTTTTACCTTAGGGCTCTAACCTATTAGAGGAATAGCCTTTATATAATATAAGCTAGGCGTAAACCTTTATAAATACTTATTACTTATAATAGTATTAAATAATCTAAATATTACTAACTCTATTATCTACGTTCTTATTAACCTTATACACAATAATATAAAAGAATTAGTAGGCAGTATTAATATTAATAATCTACTTTACTACGCCCTAGTCTTTATTATAAAATTCTAATCTTATAAGTATACTATTATAGATTCTATAGCAATTACTTACTATATAGCGCTAAGATAGTAAATAGTATAGGTCTATTAGTAGTACTAGTATAAGAAGTAGAATTACTAATATCCTATACTAGTCTACTACTTACTTAGGCTTAGAAGCGTTTCTATAAGGATTATATTACTATAATTAATAGATAGTATATTTAAATTAATATATAATATATAAAGTAAGTAGTAGAAATATAGGTATATATAGAGTTAATATATATCCTAGTAACTACGCTAGCGTAGGTAAAGGTAAATAATACTAGGTAGTATTTATAGAACTATACTACTATTTATCCTCTTCTTCTGCGTTTATTCTAGTATATACGTATAACGTTCTTCTACTTCTTTTTAAATTATAAAGAGTATAAACTATTATATTAATACTAGTTAATATAGTTATTAATAAAGAAAGAATTAATCTCTTTATTACTTTTAGAGCTAAAGTATTTTAGAATAAGGTAGGTAGAGTAAAGAACTAATTTAAGATTATAATATTTAAATACTTACAGTTTACATAGTTAAGATAATAATATAACTAGCTATTACCTTATAGACAGTATACTAGTAGTTTTATTAATCTAACTTCTATTTTCTTATTTTATAGTCTTAGTAAACGCACCTAAGTAATCTCTAGATTTCCTATCTATAGACTAGATTTCTGTGTTAATAATAGTAAATATTAGATAGAGCTAAGCTATAAGGCAGCCTCTAGTTATAGTACTAGCCTATTCTTTACTATTATTATTCTTAAACTCTTATACCTAGACGTAGTTATACCTTAGCCTATCTTTATTCTGCTACGTAGATATACAGCGTATTAATATACTATCTCTATTATTAGTATTATTATATCTCTTACTAGTGTATATCTAGCTCTTAATTAATAAATAAATCTTTAGCTATAAATTCTTTACCTATAACAGATCTACTTTGCGTTAGTCTTTATTATCTATAGGCTGTAGTTATTATTAGGCTTTTAAATAGTTTTACTAGATAAACACTATAAGTAATTTAATAAAGTCTAGTAGCTCTATATATATATTAATATTTTTAACTAAAAATAATTAAGTATATAGACGTATACTTAGTATAGCAAGGTTAGTATCCTTAAAATATAGTACTTTACTAAGACTTAATATAAACATTTATTCTATCTTATCTATACTAGTAATTAGTTTTAATTCCTTATACTATAATATATAGTCTACTACCTATACTACAATCTTTTATAAAATATATAGATATATCTAGGTTAGAAAATCCTGTTTATTTATAAGGCTGTAGAATCTTTTAATATAATCTATATATTAAGCCTCTCTGTTTATACCTGTGCAGAGGCTGTCTAATATACTAAAATACTATATATTATCTTTAATATACTACAGTGTATACTACTTTAGATAATTAAAGTATAGACTAAGTTCTTTATTCTTTTTTACTTAGTATAGTTAGAATTCTTCTTTAAGTATATCTAATCTTTCTATAGATAAGTAGATGTACGTAAGTATATTATTATTATAGTATTAGTATTAAGTAAGAGTTATAAGGTTATATATAGTGCGTATAAAAGTGTATATAGTATATTTTATAATATTAGAGGTACAAAGACTATAATAAATTACTTAATAATTACCTTTTATTCTTTACCTATCTACTATACTACTTTACTAAACTATCTAGTGCCTATACTAAAGCACTTTATGTCTATACTAAAACTAACTTATTAGAATCTAGTATTAAGCTAAGAAACTCTATTTTTATCTTCTAGTAAAGATTATATTTAGTGCTTTAATTTCCTTTTACCTAGATATATTTTAGTAACTATAGACTACACCTAGCTAATAGTATATATAATAAGACTCTTAAGAAGTAAGTAAAGGTTATCTATTAGAAGTAATTAATAGATATTAAAGTATTTATATTTCTAAGTAAAGTTATCTATAGAATATACCTAACTATTATCTAACTTATTAATCCTACTATAGGTCTAAGCTTTATATTATTACTATATTTAAAGATAATCTTACTATATATAGAAGGTAGAAAGATTCTCTCTTTTATCTAGAAGAATAGTATATTAAGTATACTATTAGTTCTTTTTAATACCTATAAGCAGAACCTATTCCTTATAATTAGCTAGAATTATATATAATACTAAAAAATAGAATCTAGTATAACTATCTATATATTCTAAGATAATACCTTCTAATACTAACTACTCTAGTACTATAAAAGACTGTTAACTACTATTTAAAATATTTAAGTACTATACTAACTTATACTATAGAACTTAACCTATATAGTAATAATATAACCTACTTTTTATATTATCTTTAGTTTTAGTAGTAAATAGAAGGAAGCTAGCTAGTAATACACCTAGTATATTATATAACCTCCTAGCTTTATATAATAGATTACTAATAGTAAAGTAAATTAGCTAAGCTAAAATATTACCTTAATATATTAATAACTATATCTTATCTATAGATAATAGAACTAGAACTACTATAGTACTAGAAGGTAGATTCTATTATATCTCTTACTACTAGTTAGCTAAATACAGTTTATAAAATAATTAAATAGAGGGCTTAGTATTATTATTATATATATAAGATAAAGTATATATAAGATAGTCTTTAAATAGACTATAACTAAGAATAAAGAATATTAGTGTAGTAGAGTAATATAGGAAGTATATCTAAAGGAGTATTAGAGTAAGATTATATAACGCAGGTTATATAATCTAGGATTAGTATATAGTAATTAAGCCTCTAATAGGAGCTTAACAGAGAATTAATAAATAATATACTTATCCTATCTAGTATTAAGCTATACGTGCCTAAAGAGGTATTAAAGACCTCTTCTCTATATATAGTAACCTACGTAGGGAACAAAGAAGCTTTCTATTTATAGCTATTTAGGTATAATACTAAATTATTCTTATAATACGTTTATCTAGAGAGTAATTAATTTTTAGTAATAATAATAGGACTTTAGTAAGTCTAAGTTAAGAATTAAGAAACTAATATAAGATAGGTATAATACTAGATTGTATTTAGTACCTAAGAATTAGTACTTTAAGAACTTAATAAGGTATTAGTATACCTTTAGGAAATTTAGTAACCTTATAACTAGAGATTGTACTAGACCTAGAAAACTAAGGAGTTACCCCTAAAGAAGCTATTAACGTAATAGCTAGTATACTAGTTACGCTTAGATAACTCTTAGAGATTATTTTACTACTATAAAACTTATATAATTAGTGTATAACTTATAGTTATACTTAAGCACTCTTTAGTAATAAGAATTAGCTAAGGAATAATTAGAAGAAAGAGATTAAGGGTAGTAAGTGCTACTAAGTATAGATAAAAAGGAGAAGAATAAATAAGGCAAGAAGCTTACTAATAAAGAATAGATATATAATAGTAATAATAACTTTCCTTATAATCTTTTCTACTATAAAGACCTTTTAGAGATCTTTACTTCTTTTTTCTATAGTAGTTAAGATAGTTCTTACTATTTACTTATTACTTATCTTTATAATTCTTATTTATACCTTTTTTATTTTTAAAATAACTAATAATCTCTTACTAATAGGTTATACCCTAAACACTAACCCTTCTACTAAGTATCTATTATTTAACGTAGGTTAATTATTAGCTCCCCTAATATAAGTCTAGAAAGAGAAACCTAGAAATAACTTAAGTAATAATAAAACTCCTAGCCTATTTAAAGGTAAGGCGAAACTTCTAAAGCCTAATACTAAATTAATAAACCTAACTACTCTATTTCTAGTAAATATAGCTTAAATAATAGTAACGCTTGTTTAGAATTAATTAAAGCTTAGCTAGGTACCTTTTTCTACTAAGTATATACTAAGTTTTAATAGCACTAAAGTTACTATTTTTATTAAGTAATATAAAAAAGTTACTCTGTATTACAGCTTCTTAGAGATTAATAAGATTTAATAAGTAATTACCTACTACTAGTAAAGGCAGAAGAATATTATTTATTACTTTAAGGAATACTAAACAGCCCTTAAAGGCAAAGACTAGGATATACTAAGAAAAGCCCTCTAACGTAAATTTAGGAGCAATAACAGCGCTTAATAGGAGGAATAAATTAAGTTCTTTAAATAGTAGCTCTGTAAATACTAGTTAAGAAAGGATCTTAATATCTAATAATACCTTAAGGAGTTTAAGATTAGATTAGAGTAATATATCTCTATAGGCACTGTTAAGAGTAAGAAAAAGGGTTTCTACCTTATTAAGGGGCTCTCCCTTAACTACGCTACTAAAGTCCTAAGTAAGTTTAGTCTATTTATAATATACTATTAGAAGTTTAAGTTTAGCTAGATTAGTAAATTCCTTAGCTACTAAGTAAATATTAAGGAAGAAGTATACCTACTAAACCTTAATAAGGCTATAAAAAAGTTTAGCCTAACCTAAGAATTCTAATCCTATATCCCTAAGACCTATTTAGACTACTAGCTATTAGATATTACTAGAATAACTTAGTCCTAATTAGCTCCTTTAACAACCTATTAAGTTCCCTAGATAACTATTAGTAAGAAACCCTAGTAATTACTTCTAGAAGTTCTAGCTACCTAGTATAAAGTTAACTTATTAACTAATAGGTTATATTAACTTAAGATTAGTTAGGCTAACTTTATTTTAGTATAATAGATACTACGTAAGACTAAGCTGTTATTAAACTAAAGTATTACAACCTATATATAAACCCTATTAAATTAGAGAGTTAGTAAAGCTTAGCTATAAAGTATAGTTATACTAGGTAATAACTACTACCTAAGAAATTAGGTAGCTTCCTATAATATAATAGTAAATTAGAATACTGTTTCTTTAGAATTAGAATATAATTAATAGAAAACTCTAAGTTAAGCTACTTAGAACGCTTAAATACTATTTACCTATTTTATATATAAGAAGGTTAGTTATAGGAAAGCTAACTGCCTATTAATTACCTAGTTAATTAAGAATAGCTAGTACTACTAGGATGCTAACTAATAACTTATCTAGAGCACTGTTTTTTCTCCCTAGGGGCGTATTATAAACCTAGGTATAAATAGTTAGATTAATTCTATTCTCTTAAATATTAAGTAGATATAGCTAAAATAGAACCTTAATCCTCTTACTATAAAGGCTAATTAGGGAAGGCTAGTAGGATTAATAGCTATTTAGAATAATTTTATAGTTACTAGTCTAAACCCTAACCAAGACTTAGGCGTAATATTAGCTAAAGACTATAAAGCTTTCTAGGAAGCCTCTATAAACTTAGGTAGTAATATTTAATTATTTTAATACCTAATGTTTTACTACTTAAACGCTAAGCTTTTAGCTACTTAAATCTAATAAAAAGAACCTTTATAAAAGCCTATTAATAAGAAAGTGCTAGGTGCTCCTAAGGTAGTAAAGCTAGTGCTAGTTACTATTACTAAACAGCCTACTAATAATTAATTAATTTAACTAAGAAGCTAGTAGCAGAAGACTTAAGCTCTACCTACCCTAAATATAACCTTTATACTAATATTAACTCCTTAGAACTATATTAAGGATTTAGAAATAACTAATACTCTGCCCTAAAGAAGAGTTAGACCTAAGAAGGCTTATTTCTTTAAATATATCTTAAGTACTACTAATAAAGTAATATATACTATTATATTAGTACCTATAGTAATGCCTATTAGAGTACTACTTAGAAATATAGTAGAAGTCTAAAAGAAAA